>NC_092089.1:96617310-96734810 GCF_045679555.1 Salvelinus alpinus
TCTCTGTCTCTCTTTCTCAATTAAATTCAATTCAAGGGGCTTTATTGGCATGGGAAACATATGTTAACATTGCCAAAGCAAGTGAAATAGATAATAAACAAAAGTGAAATAAACAATAAAAAATGTACAGTAAACATTACACTCACATGTTGAATGTCATATTATGTCATATTATACAGTGTTATAATGATGTGCAAATCATTATAAAGTACAAAAAATTATTAAAGTACAAAAGGGAAAATAAATCAACATAAATATGGGTTGTATTTACAGTGGTGTTTGTTCTTCACTGGTTGACCTTTTCTTGTGGCAACAGGTCACAAATCTTGCTGCTGTGATTGCACACTGTTATTTCACCTAATAGATATGGGAGTTTATCAAAATTGGATTTGTTTTTAGAATTCTTTGTTAGTCTGTGTAATCTGAGGGAAATATGTGTCTCTAATATGGTCATACATTTGGCAGGAGGTTAGGAAGTGCAGCTCAGTTTCCACCTCATTTTGTGGGCAGTGTGCACATAGCCTGTCTTCTCTTGAGAGCCATGTCTGCCTATGGTGGCCTTTCTCAATAGCAAGGCTATGGTCACTGAGTCTGTACATAGTCAACGATTTCCTTAAGTTTGTGTCAGTCACAATGGTCAGGTATTCTGCCACTGTGTACTCTCTGTTCAGGGCCAAATAGCATTCTAGTTTGCTCTCTTTTTTTGTAAATTATTTCCAATGTATCAAGTAATTATCTCTCTTTATCCCTTTCCTCCCTGACTCCCTCATTCTCTCTCCATCTGTCCATCAGGGAGGAAGCAGCCATGAACGTGCTCAAGACCTCATCAGTCCGACAACGCTCCTATGTCCTCTCAGCCGCCAATAAATATGAGTATGTACCTCTCTCTTTCCCTTTCTTTCTTTCTTTCTTTCTTTCTTTCTTTCTTTCTTTCTTTCTTTCTTTCTTTCTTTCTTTCTTTCTTTCTTTCTCTCTCTCTCTCTCTCTCTCCCTTTATTTCTCTATCTATCTATCTTTATTTCTTTCTCTCTCTCTCTTTTTCTCTCGCTCTCTCCCTTTCTTTCTTTCTTTCTTTCTTTCTTTCTTTCTTTCTTTCTTTCTTTCTTTCTTTCTTTCTTTCTTTCTTTCTTTCTTTCTCTCTCTCCATCTCTCTATTCCTCTGTTTGTGTCTTATCTCCTGTTCTCCTGTTCACCTGACAGTTGTTCTGACAAACCAACAGAAACCTCCCTGACCACAGATGCTCCATCTTTTGTGGCTAAAAGGTAATTGATGCCTGTCAAAGAACCGTCCTGTCTTGTTTTGTCCCGCATGGAAAATTATGATGTTGTCTGACAGGAAAGGCTTGACGGGAGATGTTTTGTTTTTCTGACATGTTGTTTCTTGTGTGTCTAAAGGGTGGTGATCACAGACAATGATGACTCTGTCTTCACTGAGACTCCCTCTGTCCCCAAAGAACCAGCTGCACCATCTGTGAAAGGCGTCCCTCCTGTATGTGTGAAAGACGTCTCTCCTGTATGTGTGAAAGATGTCTCTCCTGTATCTGTGAAAGATGTCTCTCCTGTATGTGTGAAAGACATCCCTCCTGTATGTGTGAAAGATGTCTCTCCTGTATCTGTGAAAGATGTCTCTCCTGTATGTGTAAAAGATGTCTCTCCTGTATCGGTGAAAGATGTCTCTCCTGTATCTGTGAAAGATGTCTCTCCTGTATGTGTAAAAGATGTCTCTCCTGTATCTGTGAAAGACTTCCCTTCTGTATGTGTGAAAGACGTCTCTTCTGTATCTGTGAAAGACTTCCCTTCTGTATGTGTGAAAGACGTCTCTTCTGTATCTGTGGAGGGCATCCATGTATGTGTGAAAGACGTCCACCTTTCAACCCCCGTCATAGTTGACACCCCAGCAGGGATTGACCCTTATGAGAGCATGAAGCCAGGGCGTACCAAAGTGGCCACTGAGCTGTCCCCAGAGAGTAGTGTCCTGCTGAAAGTAGTCTCCCCAGTGTCCCCTGTATTAGTGTCCCCTGTCCCATACAAACCAGTGAAGACAGATCCTGCCCCAGTGGACACTCTGACAGCCCTGTCTGACACACTCATCTCCTTCGACACAGGTTCATCCAGGTACAGTATTGATTCATTACTGTATATATTCATTTGAATAAGTATAGACAGAAACATTTGGACGTATTGACCAAACAATGATCAGATATGTTGCTCCACAGTGTGTGTAGTGTTGAGACCAGCCCATTTTATTTACATTATGGGTAGGGCTCTGGGTGAGACTATTAAAGTTGGTCCACCCCATTGTCTTTAGAGAACCTCCATTAGTCAGTTGTACAGTTTGATCCCAGATAGCTGTAGTCCAATAACACAAAGTGTATCTCCCGTCCCCCATAGCTCCAGAGTCCCTGACCCAATATGGACAGAGACAGCAGAGCCAGAGAACAGGTAGGAAACCACAGAGACACACTTCCTCATTCACGCCACAGTGGGTGATATGAAACCGGTTACAGTAGGTTACTAACGACGTGTATTCATTAGGGCACACCGTACCAAACCGTACCAAAATGTTTTGCAATGAAAACTAGTGTTTATTGGACACCTTCAGGTTAGTCCCTCCCTGTTTCAGCCGTTTGCTTCCTTTTGGTGTCTAGTGAATACACCCCTGGTGTCAACGGTCATTCTGTACTTCTACACTGAGTGAACAAAACATTAGGAACACCTTCCTAATATTGAGTTGCACCCCCCTCAGAACAGCCTCAATTCATTGGGGCATGGACAATACAAGGTGTTGAAAGCGTTCCACAAGGATGCTGCCCCATGTTGACTCCAATGCTTCCCAAAGTTGTGTCAAGTTGGCTGGATGTCCTTTGGGCGGTGGACCATTCTTGAATCACGCGTGAAACTGTTAAGTGTGAAAAACCCAGCAGCGTTGCAGTTCTTGACACAAACTGGTGGAACCTGGCACTTACTACCATACTCCGTTCAAAGGCATTTAAATATTGTGTCTTGCCCATTCTCCCTCTGAATGGCACACATACACAATCCATGTCTCAATTGTCTGAAGACTTAAAAATCCTTCTTTAACCCGTCTCCTCCCCTTCATCTACACGGATTGAAGTGGATTTAACAAGTGACATCAATAAGGGATTATAGCTTTCAGCTGGATGCACCTGGTCAGTCTATGTCATGGAAAGAGCAGGTGTTCTTAATGTTTTGTACACTCAGTGAATATTAAAACACAATCCTGCTGGTGAAGTTCCTTAAATAGAGCCACAAGAGGAAGTGATCAAACAACTTTGGATACAGAATTAAATGTGGTTTTATACAGGTGTTGTGCTAGCCAGCTGCTGCTATAATAGCCTGTTATCTGCTACTATAACAGTCTGTTATGTGCTGCTATAATAGTCTGTTAGCTGCTGCTATAATAGTCTGTTAGCTGCTGCTATAATTGTCTGTTATCTGCTACTATAATAGTATGTTAGCTGTTGCTATAACAGTATGTTAGCTGCTGCTATAATAGTCTGTTATCTGCTGCTATAATAGTATGTTAGCTGTTGCTATAACAGTATGTTAGCTGCTGCTATAATAGTCTGTTAGCTGCTGCTATAATAGTATGTTAGCTGTTGCTATAATAGTATGTTAGCTGCTGCTGTAATAGTATGTTAGCTGCTGCTATAACAGTCTGTTAGCTGCTGCTATAACAGTCTGTTAGCTGCTGCTATAACAGTCTGTTAGCTGCTGCTTTAACAGTCTGTTAGCTGCTGCTATAATAGTCTGTTAGCTGCTGCTATAACAGTCTGTTAGCTGCTGCTATAATAGTCTGTTAGCTGCTGCTATAACAGTCTGTTAGCTGCTGCTATAACACTCTGTTAGCTGTTGCTATAACAGTCTGTTAGCTGCTGCTATAATAGTCTGTTAGCTGCTGCTATAACAGTCTGTTAGCTGCTGCTATAATAGTCTGTTAGTTGCTGCTATAACAGTCTGTTAGCTGCTGCTATAACAGTCTGTTAGCTGCTGCTATAACAGTCTGTTAGCTGCTGCTATAATAGCCTGTTATCTGCTACTATAATAGTATGTTAGCTGTTGCTATAACAGTATGTTAGCTGCTGCTATAATAGTCTGTTATCTGCTGCTATAATAGTATGTTAGCTGTTGCTATAACAGTCTGTTAGCTGCTGCTATAATAGTCTGTTAGCTGCTGCTATAACAGTCTGTTAGCTGCTGCTATAATAGTTTGTTAGTTGCTGCTATAACAGTCTGTTAGCTGCTGCTATAACAGTCTGTTAGCTGCTGCTATAACAGTCTGTTAGCTGCTGCTATAATAGCCTGTTATCTGCTACTATAATAGTATGTTAGCTGTTGCTATAACAGTATGTTAGCTGCTGCTATAATAGTCTGTTATCTGCTGCTATAATAGTATGTTAGCTGTTGATATAACAGTATGTTAGCTGCTGCTATAATAGTCTGTTATCTGCTGCTATAATAGTATGTTAGCTGTTGCTATAATAGTATGTTACCTGCTGCTGTAATAGTATGTTAGCTGCTGCTATAACAGTCTGTTAGCTGCTGCTATAATAGTATGTTAGCTGTTGCTATAATAGTATGTTAGCTGCTGCTATAATAGTCTGTTAGCTGCTGCTATAACAGTCTGTTAGCTGCTGCTATAACAGTCTGTTAGCTGCTGCTATAATAGTCTGTTAGTTGCTGCTATAATAGTCTGTTAGTTGCTGCTATAACAGTCTGTTAGCTGCTGCTATTACAGTCTGTTAGCTGCTGCTATAACAGTCTGTTAGCTGTTGCTATAATAGTATGTTAGCTGCTGCTGTAATAGTATGTTAGCTGCTGCTATAACAGTCTGTTAGCTGCTGCTATAATAGTATGTTAGCTGTTGCTATAATAGTATGTTAGCTGCTGCTATAATAGTCTGTTAGCTGCTGCTATAACAGTCTGTTAGCTGCTGCTATAACAGTCTGTTAGCTGCTGCTATAATAGTCTGTTAGTTGCTGCTATAACAGTCTGTTAGCTGCTGCTATAATAGTCTGTTAGCTGCTGCTATAATAGTCTGTTATCTGCTATAACAGTCTGTTAGCTGCTGCTATAACAGTCTGTTAGCTGTTGCTATAACAGTCTGTTAGCTGCTGCTATAATAGTCTGTTAGTTGCTGTATTAACAGTCTGTTAGCTGCTGCTATAGCAGTCTGTTAGCTGCTGCTATAATTGTCTGTTAGTTGCTGTATTAACAGTCTGTTAGCTGCTGCTATAACAGTCTGTTAGTTGCTGTTATAATAGTCTGTTAGCTGCTGCTATAATAGTCTGTTAGCTGCTGCTATAATAGTCTGTTAGCTGCTGCTATAATAGTCTGTTAGTTGCTGCTATAACAGTCTGTTAGCTGCTGCTATAATAGTCTGTTAGCTGCTGCTATAATAGTCTGTTAGCTGCTGCTATAATAGTCTGTTAGCTGCTGCTATAATAGTCTGTTAGCTGCTGCTATAATAGTCTGTTAGCTGCTGCTATAATAGTCTGTTATCTGCTGCTATAACAGTCTGTTAGTTGCTGCTATAATAGTATGTTAGCTGCTGCTATAATAGTCTGTTAGTTGCTGCTATAACAGTCTGTTAGTTGCTGCTATAACAGTCTGTTAGCTGCTGCTATAACAGTCTGTTAGCTGCTGCTATAATTGTCTGTTAGCTGCTGCTATAATTGTCTGTTATCTGCTACTATAATAGTATGTTAGCTGTTGCTATAACAGTATGTTAGCTGCTGCTATAATAGTCTGTTATCTGCTGCTATAATAGTATGTTAGCTGTTGCTATAACAGTATGTTAGCTGCTGCTATAATAGTCTGTTATCTGCTGCTATAACAGTCTGTTAGCTGCTGCTAAAATAGTCTGTTTGCTGCTGCTATAATAGTATGTTATCTGCTGCTATAATAGTCTGTTAGCTGCTGCTATAATAGTATGTTATCTGCTGCTATAATATTCTGTTATCTGCTGCTATAATAGTCTGTTATCTGCTGCTATAATAGTCTGTTAGCTGCTGCTATAATAGTCTGTTATCTGCTGCTATAATAGTATGTTAGCTGTTGCTATAACAGTATGTTAGCTGCTGCTATAATAGTCTGTTATCTGCTGCTATAACAGTCTGTTAGCTGCTGCGATAATAGTCTGTTAGTTTTCTGCTATAACAGTCTGTTAGCTGCTGCTATAACAGTCTGTTAGCTGCTGCTATAATAGTATGTTAGCTGTTGCTATAATAGTATGTTAGCTGCTGCTGTAATAGTATGTTAGCTGCTGCTATAACAGTCTGTTAGCTGCTGCTATAACAGTCTGTTAGCTGCTGCTATAACAGTCTGTTAGCTGCTGCTATAATAGTCTGTTATCTGCTGCTATAACAGTCTGTTAGCTGCTGCTATAATTGTCTGTTATCTGCTACTATAATAGTATGTTAGCTGTTGCTATAACAGTATGTTAGCTGTTGCTATAACAGTATGTTAGCTGCTGCTATAACAGTCTGTTAGCTGCTGCTATAATAGTCTGTTAGCTGCTGCTATAATAGTCTGTTATCTGCTGCTATAACAGTCTGTTAGCTGCTGCTATAATTGTCTGTTATCTGCTACTATAATAGTATGTTAGCTGTTGCTATAACAGTATGTTAGCTGCTGCTATAATAGTCTGTTATCTGCTGCTATAATAGTATGTTAGCTGTTGCTATAACAGTATGTTAGCTGCTGCTATAATAGTCTGTTAGCTGCTGCTATAATAGTATGTTAGCTGTTGCTATAATAGTATGTTAGCTGCTGCTGTAATAGTATGTTAGCTGCTGCTATAACAGTCTGTTAGCTGCTGCTATAACAGTCTGTTAGCTGCTGCTATAACAGTCTGTTAGCTGCTGCTTTAACAGTCTGTTAGCTGCTGCTATAATAGTCTGTTAGCTGCTGCTATAACAGTCTGTTAGCTGCTGCTATAATAGTCTGTTAGCTGCTGCTATAACAGTCTGTTAGCTGCTGCTATAACAGTCTGTTAGCTGTTGCTATAACAGTCTGTTAGCTGCTGCTATAATAGTCTGTTAGCTGCTGCTATAACAGTCTGTTAGCTGCTGCTATAATAGTCTGTTAGTTGCTGCTATAACAGTCTGTTAGCTGCTGCTATAACAGTCTGTTAGCTGCTGCTATAACAGTCTGTTAGCTGCTGCTATAATAGCCTGTTATCTGCTACTATAATAGTATGTTAGCTGTTGCTATAACAGTATGTTAGCTGCTGCTATAATAGTCTGTTATCTGCTGCTATAATAGTATGTTAGCTGTTGCTATAACAGTCTGTTAGCTGCTGCTATAATAGTCTGTTAGCTGCTGCTATAACAGTCTGTTAGCTGCTGCTATAATAGTTTGTTAGTTGCTGCTATAACAGTCTGTTAGCTGCTGCTATAACAGTCTGTTAGCTGCTGCTATAACAGTCTGTTAGCTGCTGCTATAATAGCCTGTTATCTGCTACTATAATAGTATGTTAGCTGTTGCTATAACAGTATGTTAGCTGCTGCTATAATAGTCTGTTATCTGCTGCTATAATAGTATGTTAGCTGTTGATATAACAGTATGTTAGCTGCTGCTATAATAGTCTGTTATCTGCTGCTATAATAGTATGTTAGCTGTTGCTATAATAGTATGTTACCTGCTGCTGTAATAGTATGTTAGCTGCTGCTATAACAGTCTGTTAGCTGCTGCTATAATAGTATGTTAGCTGTTGCTATAATAGTATGTTAGCTGCTGCTATAATAGTCTGTTAGCTGCTGCTATAACAGTCTGTTAGCTGCTGCTATAACAGTCTGTTAGCTGCTGCTATAATAGTCTGTTAGTTGCTGCTATAATAGTCTGTTAGTTGCTGCTATAACAGTCTGTTAGCTGCTGCTATTACAGTCTGTTAGCTGCTGCTATAACAGTCTGTTAGCTGTTGCTATAATAGTATGTTAGCTGCTGCTGTAATAGTATGTTAGCTGCTGCTATAACAGTCTGTTAGCTGCTGCTATAATAGTATGTTAGCTGTTGCTATAATAGTATGTTAGCTGCTGCTATAATAGTCTGTTAGCTGCTGCTATAACAGTCTGTTAGCTGCTGCTATAACAGTCTGTTAGCTGCTGCTATAATAGTCTGTTAGTTGCTGCTATAACAGTCTGTTAGCTGCTGCTATAATAGTCTGTTAGCTGCTGCTATAATAGTCTGTTATCTGCTATAACAGTCTGTTAGCTGCTGCTATAACAGTCTGTTAGCTGTTGCTATAACAGTCTGTTAGCTGCTGCTATAATAGTCTGTTAGTTGCTGTATTAACAGTCTGTTAGCTGCTGCTATAGCAGTCTGTTAGCTGCTGCTATAATTGTCTGTTAGTTGCTGTATTAACAGTCTGTTAGCTGCTGCTATAACAGTCTGTTAGTTGCTGTTATAATAGTCTGTTAGCTGCTGCTATAATAGTCTGTTAGCTGCTGCTATAATAGTCTGTTAGCTGCTGCTATAATAGTCTGTTAGTTGCTGCTATAACAGTCTGTTAGCTGCTGCTATAATAGTCTGTTAGCTGCTGCTATAATAGTCTGTTAGCTGCTGCTATAATAGTCTGTTAGCTGCTGCTATAATAGTCTGTTAGCTGCTGCTATAATAGTCTGTTAGCTGCTGCTATAATAGTCTGTTATCTGCTGCTATAACAGTCTGTTAGTTGCTGCTATAATAGTATGTTAGCTGCTGCTATAATAGTCTGTTAGTTGCTGCTATAACAGTCTGTTAGTTGCTGCTATAACAGTCTGTTAGCTGCTGCTATAACAGTCTGTTAGCTGCTGCTATAATTGTCTGTTAGCTGCTGCTATAATTGTCTGTTATCTGCTACTATAATAGTATGTTAGCTGTTGCTATAACAGTATGTTAGCTGCTGCTATAATAGTCTGTTATCTGCTGCTATAATAGTATGTTAGCTGTTGCTATAACAGTATGTTAGCTGCTGCTATAATAGTCTGTTATCTGCTGCTATAACAGTCTGTTAGCTGCTGCTAAAATAGTCTGTTTGCTGCTGCTATAATAGTATGTTATCTGCTGCTATAATAGTCTGTTAGCTGCTGCTATAATAGTATGTTATCTGCTGCTATAATATTCTGTTATCTGCTGCTATAATAGTCTGTTATCTGCTGCTATAATAGTCTGTTAGCTGCTGCTATAATAGTCTGTTATCTGCTGCTATAATAGTATGTTAGCTGTTGCTATAACAGTATGTTAGCTGCTGCTATAATAGTCTGTTATCTGCTGCTATAACAGTCTGTTAGCTGCTGCGATAATAGTCTGTTAGTTTTCTGCTATAACAGTCTGTTAGCTGCTGCTATAACAGTCTGTTAGCTGCTGCTATAATAGTATGTTAGCTGTTGCTATAATAGTATGTTAGCTGCTGCTGTAATAGTATGTTAGCTGCTGCTATAACAGTCTGTTAGCTGCTGCTATAACAGTCTGTTAGCTGCTGCTATAATAGTCTGTTAGCTGCTGCTATAACAGTCTGTTAGCTGCTGCTATAATAGTCTGTTAGCTGCTGCTATAACAGTCTGTTAGCTGCTGCTATAACAGTCTGTTAGCTGTTGCTATAACAGTCTGTTAGCTGCTGCTATAATAGTCTGTTAGCTGCTGCTATAACAGTCTGTTAGCTGCTGCTATAATAGTCTGTTAGTTGCTGCTATAACAGTCTGTTAGCTGCTGCTATAACAGTCTGTTAGCTGCTGCTATAACAGTCTGTTAGCTGCTGCTATAATAGCCTGTTATCTGCTACTATAATAGTATGTTAGCTGTTGCTATAACAGTATGTTAGCTGCTGCTATAATAGTCTGTTATCTGCTGCTATAATAGTATGTTAGCTGTTGCTATAACAGTCTGTTAGCTGCTGCTATAATAGTCTGTTAGCTGCTGCTATAACAGTCTGTTAGCTGCTGCTATAATAGTTTGTTAGTTGCTGCTATAACAGTCTGTTAGCTGCTGCTATAACAGTCTGTTAGCTGCTGCTATAACAGTCTGTTAGCTGCTGCTATAATAGCCTGTTATCTGCTACTATAATAGTATGTTAGCTGTTGCTATAACAGTATGTTAGCTGCTGCTATAATAGTCTGTTATCTGCTGCTATAATAGTATGTTAGCTGCTGCTATAATAGTCTGTTAGCTGCTGCTATAATAGTCTGTTAGCTGCTGCTATAATAGTCTGTTAGCTGCTGCTATAATAGTCTGTTATCTGCTGCTATAACAGTCTGTTAGTTGCTGCTATAATAGTATGTTAGCTGCTGCTATAATAGTCTGTTAGTTGCTGCTATAACAGTCTGTTAGTTGCTGCTATAACAGTCTGTTAGCTGCTGCTATAACAGTCTGTTAGCTGCTGCTATAATTGTCTGTTAGCTGCTGCTATAATTGTCTGTTATCTGCTACTATAATAGTATGTTAGCTGTTGCTATAACAGTATGTTAGCTGCTGCTATAATAGTCTGTTATCTGCTGCTATAATAGTATGTTAGCTGTTGCTATAACAGTATGTTAGCTGCTGCTATAATAGTCTGTTATCTGCTGCTATAACAGTCTGTTAGCTGCTGCTAAAATAGTCTGTTTGCTGCTGCTATAATAGTATGTTATCTGCTGCTATAATAGTCTGTTAGCTGCTGCTATAATAGTATGTTATCTGCTGCTATAATATTCTGTTATCTGCTGCTATAATAGTCTGTTATCTGCTGCTATAATAGTCTGTTAGCTGCTGCTATAACAGTCTGTTAGCTGCTGCTATAACAGTCTGTTAGCTGCTATAATAGCCTGTTATCTGCTACTATAATAGTCTGTTATCTGCTGCTATAATAGTATGTTAGCTGTTGCTATAACAGTATGTTAGCTGCTGCTATAATAGTCTGTTATCTGCTGCTATAACAGTCTGTTAGCTGCTGCGATAATAGTCTGTTAGTTTTCTGCTATAACAGTCTGTTAGCTGCTGCTATAACAGTCTGTTAGCTGCTGCTATAATAGTATGTTAGCTGTTGCTATAATAGTATGTTAGCTGCTGCTGTAATAGTATGTTAGCTGCTGCTATAACAGTCTGTTAGCTGCTGCTATAACAGTCTGTTAGCTGCTGCTATAACAGTCTGTTAGCTGCTGCTATAACAGTCTGTTAGCTGCTGCTATAATAGTCTGTTAGCTGCTGCTATAACAGTCTGTTAGCTGCTGCTATAATAGTCTGTTAGCTGCTGCTATAACAGTCTGTTAGCTGCTGCTATAACAGTCTGTTAGCTGTTGCTATAACAGTCTGTTAGCTGCTGCTATAATAGTCTGTTAGCTGCTGCTATAACAGTCTGTTAGCTGCTGCTATAATAGTCTGTTAGTTGCTGCTATAACAGTCTGTTAGCTGCTGCTATAACAGTCTGTTAGCTGCTGCTATAACAGTCTGTTAGCTGCTGCTATAATAGCCTGTTATCTGCTACTATAATAGTATGTTAGCTGTTGCTATAACAGTATGTTAGCTGCTGCTATAATAGTCTGTTATCTGCTGCTATAATAGTATGTTAGCTGTTGCTATAACAGTCTGTTAGCTGCTGCTATAATAGTCTGTTAGCTGCTGCTATAACAGTCTGTTAGCTGCTGCTATAATAGTTTGTTAGTTGCTGCTATAACAGTCTGTTAGCTGCTGCTATAACAGTCTGTTAGCTGCTGCTATAACAGTCTGTTAGCTGCTGCTATAATAGCCTGTTATCTGCTACTATAATAGTATGTTAGCTGTTGCTATAACAGTATGTTAGCTGCTGCTATAATAGTCTGTTATCTGCTGCTATAATAGTATGTTAGCTGTTGATATAACAGTATGTTAGCTGCTGCTATAATAGTCTGTTATCTGCTGCTATAATAGTATGTTAGCTGTTGCTATAATAGTATGTTAGCTGCTGCTGTAATAGTATGTTAGCTGCTGCTATAACAGTCTGTTAGCCTCTGCTATAATAGTATGTTAGCTGTTGCTATAATAGTATGTTAGCTGCTGCTATAATAGTCTGTTAGCTGCTGCTATAACAGTCTGTTAGCTGCTGCTATAACAGTCTGTTAGCTGCTGCTATAATAGTCTGTTAGTTGCTGCTATAATAGTCTGTTAGTTGCTGCTATAACAGTCTGTTAGCTGCTGCTATTACAGTCTGTTAGCTGCTGCTATAACAGTCTGTTAGCTGTTGCTATAATAGTATGTTAGCTGCTGCTGTAATAGTATGTTAGCTGCTGCTATAACAGTCTGTTAGCTGCTGCTATAATAGTATGTTAGCTGTTGCTATAATAGTATGTTAGCTGCTGCTATAATAGTCTGTTAGCTGCTGCTATAACAGTCTGTTAGCTGCTGCTATAACAGTCTGTTAGCTGCTGCTATAATAGTCTGTTAGTTGCTGCTATAACAGTCTGTTAGCTGCTGCTATAATAGTCTGTTAGCTGCTGCTATAATAGTCTGTTATCTGCTATAACAGTCTGTTAGCTGCTGCTATAACAGTCTGTTAGCTGTTGCTATAACAGTCTGTTAGCTGCTGCTATAATAGTCTGTTAGTTGCTGTATTAACAGTCTGTTAGCTGCTGCTATAGCAGTCTGTTAGCTGCTGCTACAATTGTCTGTTAGTTGCTGTATTAACAGTCTGTTAGCTGCTGCTATAACAGTCTGTTAGTTGCTGTTATAATAGTCTGTTAGCTGCTGCTATAATAGTCTGTTAGCTGCTGCTATAATAGTCTGTTAGCTGCTGCTATACTAGTCTGTTAGTTGCTGCTATAACAGTCTGTTAGTTGCTGCTATAACAGTCTGTTAGCTGCTGCTATAATAGTCTGTTAGCTGCTGCTATAACAGTCTGTTAGCTGCTGCTATAATAGTCTGTTAGCTGCTGCTATAATAGTCTGTTAGCTGCTGCTATAATAGTCTGTTATCTGCTGCTATAACAGTCTGTTAGTTGCTGCTATAATAGTATGTTAGCTGCTGCTATAATAGTCTGTTAGTTGCTGCTATAACAGTCTGTTAGTTGCTGCTATAACAGTCTGTTAGCTGCTGCTATAACAGTCTGTTAGCTGCTGCTATAATAGTCTGTTAGTTGCTGCTATAATAGTCCGTTAGCTGCTGCTATAACAGTCTGTTAGCTGCTGCTATAATAGTCTGTTAGCTGTTGCTATAACAGTCTGTTAGCTGCTGCTTTAACAGTCTGTTAGTTGCTGCTATAACAGTCTGTTAGCTGCTGCTATAATAGTCTGTTAGCTGCTGCTATAATAGTCTGTTAGCTGCTGCTATAACAGTCTGTTAGCTGCTGCTATAATAGTCTGTTAGTTGCTGCTATAACAGTCTGTTAGCTGCTGCTATAACAGTCTGTTAGCTGCTGCTATAATAGTCTGTTAGCTGCTGCTATAATAGTCTGTTAGTTGCTGCTATAATAGTCTATTAGCTGCTGCTATAACAGTCTGTTAGATGTAAATCGTTGTGCTCTGCTATTCAAGTCCTCTCTGTCTTGTCTGCAGATTGCATGGTGAGCCAATCCCTCAGCTCATGGTTGATGATCTCCTCTCTCTCACTAACGGGTTTGTTCCAACATTTTTTTTAAAATTTCTTTACAAATAAAATGATTTAATACGACAATGTATCATGTCACACTATAAGCCTTGTAATTATATTTTGACTCTCCTCTGTGTAGTCGAGAAGAGGAGTTGGTAAAGCCCATCCCTCCCAGCCCAGGATCTTGGAGTCAGGAGCTTCTCAGTGGATCAGACAGGTGGGAAGAGAGGAGACCCCTTATATAAGACACTAATTCATTCCCCTATACATCACAGTGCAACTGTGTCTCTGGTTCTGATGGGCCAGCGGTTAGGGGGAAACTTACTGACCAACTGTGTCTCTGGTTCTGATGGACCAGCGGTTAGGGGGAAACTTACTGACCAACTGTGTCTCTGGTTCTGATGGACCAGCGGTTAGGGGGAAACTTACTGACCAACTGTGTCTCTGGTTCTGATGGACCAGCGGTTAGGGGGAAACTTACTGACCAACTGTGTCTCTGGTTCTGATGGACCAGTGGTTAGGGGGAAACTTACTGACCAACTGTGTCTCTGGTTCTGATGGACCAGCGGTTAGGGGGAAACTTACTGACCAACTGTGTCTCTGGTTCTGATGGACCAGTGGTTAGGGGGAAACTTACTGACCAACTGTGTCTCTGGTTGTCTCTCCCTCATGCTCAGTCTCTCCCCCTAGCCTCTAACCTCTACACTCTCCCCATAGCCTCTACCCTCTCCCCATAGCCTCTACCCTCTCCCCATAGCCTCTACCCTCTCCCCATAGCCTCTACCCTCTCCCCATAGCCTCTACCCTCTCCCCATAGCCTCTACCCTCTCCCCATAGCCTCTACCCTCTCCCCATAGCCTCTACCCTCTCCCCATAGCCTCTACCCTCTCCCCATAGCCTCTACCCTCTCCCCATAGCCTCTACCCTCTCCCGCTAGCCTCTTACCTCTACTACCTGCTACTACTAAATCTAAATCTACTACTACTACTACTACTACTACTAAATCGACTACTACTATCTGCCACTACTAAATCTACTACTACTACTACTAAATCGACTACTACTATCTGCCACTACTAAATCTCCTACTACCTGTCACTACTAAATCTACTACTACTATTACTATTACCTGCCACTACTAAATATACTACTACTACTACCTGTCATTACTAAATCTACTGCTACTACTACCTGCCACTACTACATCTACTACTATTATTACTACTACTAATACTACTACTACTACCTGCCACTACTACTAAATCTAAATCTACTACTACTACCTGCCGCTACTAAATCTAAATTTACTTCTACTACCTGCCATTACTAAATCTACTACTACATCTACTACTACTACTACCTGTCAATACTAAATCTACTACCACTACTACCTGTCACTGCTAAATATACTACTATTCTACTACTGCTACCTGTCACAAATAAATCTACTACTGTTACTACTACTACTACCTCCACTACTAAATCTACTACTACCAGTCACAACTAAATCTAGTACTACTACTAAATATACTACTACTACTACTAGTACTACTACTACTACCTGTCACAACTAAATCTACTACTATTAGTACCTGTCACTACTAAATCTACTACTACTACCTGCCACTACTAAATATACTACTATTACGACGACTACTACCTGCCACTACTAAATCTAAATATACTACTACCTGCCTCTACCAAATCTACTACTACTACTACTACTATTACTACTACTACTACTATTGCTACTACTACCTGCCACAACTAAATCTACTACTACTACTATCTGCTACTACTAAATCTAAATCGACTACTACTATCTGCCACTACTAAATCTACTGCTACCTGTCACTACTAAATCTAAATCTACTACTACTACTACTTGACACTACTAAATCTACTACTACTACTACCTGTCACTACTCAATCTACTAATACTACCTGCCACTACTAAATCTACTACTATTATTATTACAACTACTATTACTATTACCTGCCACTACTAAATCTAAAACTACTACTACTACTTGACACTACTAAATCTACTACTACTACTACCTGCTACTACTACATCTAAATCTACTACTACTACCTGCCATTACTAAATATACTACTGCTACTACCTGCCACTACTAAATCTACTACTACTACTACCTGCCACTACTAAATCTACTACTACTACTACTACCTGTCACAACAACATCTACTACTACTACTACTACCACCTGCTACTACTAAATCTAAATCTACTACTACTACCTGCTACTACTAAATCTAAATATATTACAACTACTACTACTACTACTTTTACCTGCTACTACTAAATCTAAATCTACTACTACTACCCGCCACTACTAAATCTACTACTACTACCTGCCACTACTAAATCTACTACTACTACAGTGGCTTGCGAAAGTATTCAACCCCCTTGTCATTTTTCCTATTTTGTTGCCTTGCAACCTGGAATTAAAATATAATTTTTGGAGCGTTTGTATAATTTGATTTACACAACATGCCTACCACTTTGAGGAGGCAAAATATTTTTGTGTGTGAAACAAACAAGAAATAATACAAAAAAACTGAAAACGTATATATTTTTTAGACACACCTTTTGCATCAATTACAGCTGCAAGTCTCTTGGGGCATGTCACTATGAGCTTGGCACATTTAGCCACTGGGATTTTTGCCCATTCTTCAAGGCAAAACTGCTCCAGCTCTTTCAAGTTGGATGGGTTCCGCTGGTGTACAGCAATCTTTAAGTCATACCACAGATTCTCAATTGGATTGAGGTCTGGGCTTTGACTAGGCCATTCCAAGACATTTAAATGTTACCCCTCACACCACTCGAGTGTTGCTTTAGCAGTGT
The DNA here is from genome assembly GCF_045679555.1 of Salvelinus alpinus. NCBI lineage: Eukaryota > Metazoa > Chordata > Actinopteri > Salmoniformes > Salmonidae > Salvelinus > Salvelinus alpinus. The sequence continues at coordinate 96,633,716 of NC_092089.1, forward strand.
GCTTAGGGTCATTGTTCTGCTGGAAGGTGAATCTCTGTCCCAGTCTCAAATCTCTGGAAGACTGAAACAGGTTTCCCTCAAGAATTTCCCTGTATTTAAGCGATATCCATCATTCCTTCAATTCTGACCAGTTTCCCAGTCCCCGCCTATGAAAAACATCCCAACAGCATGATGCTGCCACCACCATGCTTCACTGTGGGGATGGTATTCTCGGGGTGATGAGAGGTGTTGGGTTTGCGCCAGACATAGCTTTTTCCTTGATGGCCAAAAAGCTAAATTTGAGTCTCATCTGACCAGAGTACCTTCTTCCATATGTTTGGGGAGTCTCCCACATGCCTTTTGGCAAACACCAAACGTGCTAGCATATTTTTTTCTTTAAGCAATGGCTTTTTTTCTGGCCACTCTTCCGTAAAGCTCAGCTCTGTGGAGTGTACGGCTTAAAGTGGTCCTATGGACAGATACTCCAATCTTCGCTGTGGAGCTTTGTAGCTCCTTCAGGGTTATCTTTGGTCTCTTTGTTGCCTCTCTGATTAATGCCCTACTTGCCTGGTCCGTGAGTTTTGGTGGACGGCCCTCTAAAGGCAGGTTTGTTGTGGTGCCATATTCTTTCAATTTTTTAATAATGGATTTAATGGTGCTCCGTGGGATGTTCAAAGTTTAGGATATTTTTTTTAACCCAACCCTGATCTGTACTCCACAACTTTGTCCCTGACCTATTTGGAGAGCTCAATGGTCTTCATGGTGCCGCTTGCTTGGTGGTGTTGCAGACTCTGGGGCCTTTCGGAACAGGTGTATATATTCTGAGATCATGTGACACTCATGTGACACTTAGACACCTGACAGTTCGACCCCTAGTACTGACTCCAGGTGAGATATACTGTACCTGTCTACTGAGAGAGACCACCTGTTAGATATACTGTACTGGTCTACTGAGAGACATTGTGCTTGTAAATTCTTTGACGTTTTGGATTACACTTTTTTTTACACTTTTTTTTACACTGCTCATGAGTCAGAGTTTTAAATGATCTGTTTTAATCTGTTTTCTGTTTTACAGTGTGAATGAAAATGTGTTGGAGGCACTTGCAGACGACGCTATCCCCATCGACACAAACAAATCAAGGTATTTTAATGTTAGTCTGTTTTCACTGTGGGCATCCTATACTAGTGCAGATTTGCAGCCCCCCTACCTCTTCCAATGTAGAACCAAGCTCTGTCTCCAGATTAACTAACTCTCCCTCTCTCTCTCTCTCTCTCTCTCTCTCAGACTGACATGGAAGAGGTCCTGGGACGTCAACCCTATTTCTGCCACAGACAAGAGGTGAATGAACCTCCTCACAGATCATCACTTATCTACATCCACAATGCCCCCTCCCAAGCTCCTAACCAAGCCCACAAGCTCCTAACCAAGCCCACGTCAAACCCACCCGTCCATCCAGTACTAAAAGCCTTTTATGTTCTCTCATCTCAGTGAGGAGGAGGAGCCTGAAGAGCAGGATTCACAGGTGTCCCTGGTTACGGTTCAGAAACAGTAAGCCACCTCTTTATTAAAGGCTCTGGAAAAGCATCAAACACACACACACACACACACACACACACACACACACACTGCTCACCCCTTTCACACACACTGCACTGAATCGCTCCTCACACACACCCTCAAATCAAATCAAATTTTATTTGTCACATACACATGGTTAGCAGATGTTAATGCGAGTGTAGCGAAATGCTTGTGCTTCTAGTTCCGACAATGCAGTAATAAATAACACATAAGACAACAAAATACTGCATAGTTTCCTAGGAACGCGAAGCGAGGCGGCCATCTCGGTCAGCCTCTGTCTACAGTATATCCTCCATTAGTAACACCCTCAGCCTCTGTCCTCCATTAGTAACACCCTCAGCCTCTGTCTATAACCTCCATTAGTAACACCCTCAGCCTCTGTCCTCCATTAGTAACACCCTCAGCCTCTTTCTATGTCCTCCATTAGTAACACCCTCAGCCTCTGTCTACATCCTCCATTAGTAACACCCTCAGCCTCTGTCTATATCCTCCATTAGTAACACCCTCAGCCTCTGTCCTCCATTAGTAACACCCTCAGCCTCTGTCTATAACCTCCATTAGTAACACCCTCAGCCTGTGTCTATATCCTCCATTAGTAACACCCTCAGTCTCTGTCTATATCCTCCATTAGTAACACCCTCAGTCTCTGTCTATATCCTCCATTAGTAACACCCTCAGCCTCTGTCCTCCATTAGTAACACCCTCAGCCTCTGTCTATATCCTCCATTAGTAACACCCTCAGCCTCTGTCCTCCATTAGTAACACCCTCAGTCTCTGTCTATAACCTCCATTAGTAACACCCTCAGCCTCTGTCTATATCCTCCATTAGTAACACCCTCAGTCTCTGTCTATATCCTCCATTAGTAACACCCTCAGCCTCTGTCCTCCATTAGTAACACCCTCAGCCTCTGTCTATATCCTCCATTAGTAACACCCTCAGTCTCTGTCTATAACCTCCATTAGTAACACCCTCAGTCTCTGTCTATATCCTCCATTAGTAACACCCTCAGTCTCTGTCTATATCCTCCATTAGTAACACCCTCAGCCTCTGTCTATATCCTCCATTAGTAACACCCTCAGCCTCTGTCTATAACCTCCATTAGTAACACCCTCAGCCTCTGTCCTCCATTAGTAACACCCTCAGCCTCTTTCTATGTCCTCCATTAGTAACACCCTCAGCCTCTGTCCTCCATTAGTAACACCCTCAGTCTCTGTCTATAACCTCCATTAGTAACACCCTCAGTCTCTGTCTATATCCTCCATTAGTAACACCCTCAGTCTCTGTCTATATCCTCCATTAGTAACACCCTCAGTCTCTGTCTATATCCTCCATTAGTAACACCCTCAGCCTCTGTCCTCCATTAGTAACACCCTCAGCCTCTTTCTATGTCCTCCATTAGTAACACCCTCAGTCTCTGTCTATATCCTCCATTAGTAACACCCTCAGTCTCTGTCTATATCCTCCATTAGTAACACCCTCAGCCTCTGTCTATATCCTCCATTAGTAACACCCTCAGCCTCTGTCTATAACCTCCATTAGTAACATCCTCAGCCTCTGTCCTCCATTAGTAACACCCTCAGCCTCTTTCTATGTCCTCCATTAGTAACATCCTCAGCCTCTGTCTATATCCTCCATTAGTAACACCCTCAGCCTCTGTCTATAACCTCCATTAGTAACACCCTCAGCCTCTGTCCTCCATTAGTAACACCCTCAGCCTCTTTCTATATCCTCCATTAGTAACACCCTCAGCCTCTGTCTATAACCTCCATTAGTAACACCCTCAGCCTCTTTCTATATCCTCCATTAGTAACACCCTCAGCCTCTGTCTATATCCTCCATTAGTAACACCCTCAGCCTCTTTCTATGTCCTCCATTAGTAACACCCTCAGCCTCTGTCTACATCCTCCATTAGTAACACCCTCAGCCTCTGTCTACAGTATATCCTCCATTAGTAACACCCTCAGCCTCTGTCTATATCCTCCATTAGTAACACCCTCAGCCTCTGTCTATATCCTCCATTAGTAACACCCTCAGCCTCTGTCTATATCCTCCATTAGTAAGACCCTCAGCCTCTGTCTACAGTATAACCTCCATTAGTAACACCCTCAGCCTCTGTCTATATCCTCCATTAGTAACACCCTCAGCCTCTGTCTATATCCTCCATTAGTAACACCCTCAGCCTCTGTCTATATCCTCCATTAGTAAGACCCTCAGCCTCTGTCTATATCCTCCATTAGTAACACCCTCAGCCTCTGTCCTCCATTAGTAACGCCCTCAGCCTCTGTCTACAGTATATCCTCCATTAGTAACACCCTCAGTCTCTGTCTATATCCTCCATTAGTAACACCCTCAGCCTCTGTCTATATCCTCCATTAGTAACACCCGCAGTCTCTGTCCTCCATTAGTAACACCCTCAGTCTCTGTCTATATCCTCCATTAGTAACACCCTCAGCCTCTGTCCTCCATTAGTAACACCCTCAGCCTCTGTCTATATCCTCCATTAGTAACACCCTCAGCCTCTGTCTATAACCTCCATTAGTAACACCCTCAGCCTCTGTCCTCCATTAGTAACACCCTCAGCCTCTGTCCTCCATTAGTAACACCCTCAGCCTCTGTCCTCCATTAGTAACACCCTCAGCCTCTGTCTATAACCTCCATTAGTAACACCCTCAGCCTCTGTCTATAACCTCCATTAGTAACACCCTCAGCCTCTGTCTATAACCTCCATTAGTAACACCCTCAGCCTCTGTCCTCCATTAGTAACACCCTCAGCCTCTGTCTATAACCTCCATTAGTAACACCCTCAGCCTCTGTCTATAACCTCCATTAGTAACACCCTCAGCCTCTGTCCTCCATTAGTAACACCCTCAGTCTCTGTCTATAACCTCCATTAGTAACACCCTCAGCCTCTGTCCTCCATTAGTAACACCCTCAGCCTCTTTCTATATCCTCCATTAGTAACACCCTCAGCCTCTGTCTATAACCTCCATTAGTAACACCCTCAGCCTCTGTCTATATCCTCCATTAGTAACACCCTCAGCCTCTTTCTATGTCCTCCATTAGTAACACCCTCAGCCTCTGTCTATCCTCCATTAGTAACACACTCAGCCTCTTTCTATGTCCTCCATTAGTAACACCCTCAGCCTCTGTCTACATCCTCCATTAGTAACACCCTCAGCCTCTGTCTACAGTATATCCTCCATTAGTAACACCCCCAGCCTCTGTCTATATCCTCCATTAGTAACACCCTCAGCCTCTGTCTATATCCTCCATTAGTAACACCCTCAGCCTCTGTCTATATCCTCCATTAGTAAGACCCTCAGCCTCTGTCTACAGTATAACCTCCATTAGTAACACCCTCAGCCTCTGTCTATATCCTCCATTAGTAACACCCTCAGCCTCTGTCTATATCCTCCATTAGTAACACCCTCAGCCTCTGTCTATATCCTCCATTAGTAACACCCTCAGCCTCTGTCTATATCCTCCATTAGTAACACCCTCAGCCTCTGTCCTCCATTAGTAACACCCTCAGCCTCTGTCTACAGTATATCCTCCATTAGTAACACCCTCAGTCTCTGTCTATATCCTCCATTAGTAACACCCTCAGCCTCTGTCTATATCCTCCATTAGTAACACCCTCAGCCTCTGTCCTCCATTAGTAAGACCCTCAGCCTCTGTCTATATCCTCCATTAGTAACACCCTCAGTCTCTGTCTATATCCTCCATTAGTAACACCCTCAGTCTCTGTCCTCCATTAGTAACACCCTCAGTCTCTGTCTATATCCTCCATTAGTAAGACCCTCAGCCTCTGTCCTCCATTAGTAACACCCTCAGCCTCTGTCTATATCCTCCATTAGTAACACCCTCAGCCTCTGTCTATAACCTCCATTAGTAACACCCTCAGCCTCTGTCTATAACCTCCATTAGTAACACCCTCAGCCTCTGTCTATATCCTCCATTAGTAACACCCTCAGCCTCTGTCTATATCCTCCATTAGTAACACCCTCAGCCTCTGTCTATATCCTCCATTAGTAACACCCTCAGCCTCTGTCTATATCCTCCATTAGTAACACCCTCAGCCTCTGTCTATATCCTCCATTAGTAACACCCTCAGCCTCTGTCTATGACCTCCATTAGTAACACCCTCAGCCTCTGTCTATAACCTCCATTAGTAACACCCTCAGCCTCTGTCTATATCCTCCATTAGTAACACCCTCAGCCTCTGTCTATATCCTCCATTAGTAACACCCTCAGCCTCTGTCTATATCCTCCATTAGTAACACCCTCAGTCTCTGTCTATAACCTCCATTAGTAACACCCTCAGCCTCTGTCTATATCCTCCATTAGTAACACCCTCAGCCTCTGTCCTCCATTAGTAACACCCTCAGCCTCTGTCTATATCCTCCATTAGTAACACCCTCAGCCTCTGTCCTCCATTAGTAACACCCTCAGCCTCTGTCTATATCCTCCATTAGTAACACCCTCAGCCTCTGTCTATATCCTCCATTAGTAACACCCTCAGCCTCTGTCTATAACCTCCATTAGTAACACCCTCAGTCTCTGTCTATAACCTCCATTAGTAACACCCTCAGCCTCTGTTCTCCATTAGTAACACCCTCAGCCTCTTTCTATAACCTCCATTAGTAACACCCTCAGCCTCTGTCTATATCCTCCATTAGTAAGACCCTCAGCCTCTGTCCTCCATTAGTAACACCCTCAGCCTCTGTCTATATCCTCCATTAGTAACACCCTCAGCCTCTGTCTATATCCTCCATTAGTAACACCCTCAGCCTCTGTCTATATCCTCCATTAGTTACACCCTCAGCCTCTGTCTATAACCTCCATTAGTAACACCCTCAGCCTCTGTCTATATCCTCCATTAGTAACACCCTCAGCCTCTGTCCTCCATTAGTAACACCCTCAGCCTCTGTCTATATCCTCCATTAGTAACACCCTCAGCCTCTGTCTATATCCTCCATTAGTAACACCCTCAGCCTCTGTCCTCCATTAGTAACACCCTCAGCCTCTGTCTATAACCTCCATTAGTAACACCCTCAGCCTCTGTCTATATCCTCCATTAGTAACACCCTCAGCCTCTGTCTATATCCTCCATTAGTAACACCCTCAGCCTCTGTCTATAACCTCCATTAGTAACACCCTCAGCCTCTGTCTATAACCTCCATTAGTAAAACCCTCAGCCTCTGTCTATATCCTCCATTAGTAACACCCTCAGCCTCTGTCTATAACCTCCATTAGTAACACCCTCAGCCTCTGTCTATATCCTCCATTAGTAAGACCCTCAGCCTCTGTCCTCCATTAGTAACACCCTCAGCCTCTGTCTATATCCTCCATTAGTAACACCCTCAGCCTCTGTCTATACCCTCCCTTAGTAACACCCTCAGCCTCTGTCTATAACCTCCATTAGTAACACCCTCAGCCTCTGTCTATATCCTCCATTAGTAACACCCTCAGCCTCTGTCTATAACCTCCATTAGTAACACCCTCAGCCTCTGTCTATATCCTCCATTAGTAACACCCTCAGCCTCTGTCTATATCCTCCATTAGTAACACCCTCAGCCTCTGTCCTCCATTAGTAACACCCTCAGCCTCTGTCTATATCCTCCATTAGTAACACCCTCAGCCTCTGTCTATATCCTCCATTAGTAACACCCTCAGCCTCTATCTATATCCTCCATTAGTAACACCCTCAGCCTCTGTCTATATCCTCCATTAGTAACACCCTCAGCCTCTGTCTATAACCTCCATTCGTAACACCCTCAGCCTCTTTCTATAACCTCCATTAGTAACACCCTCAGCCTCTGTCTATATCCTCCATTAGTAAGACCCTCAGCCTCTGTCTATAACCTCCATTAGTAACACCCTCAGCCTCTGTCTATAACCTCCATTAGTAACACCCTCAGCCTCTGTCTATATCCTCCATTAGTAACACCCTCAGCCTCTGTCTATAACCTCCATTAGTAACACCCTCAGCCTCTGTCTACAGTATATCCTCCACTAGTAACACCCTCAGCCTCTGTCTATATCCTCCATTAGTAACACCCTCAGCCTCTGTCTATATCCTCCATTAGTAACACCCTCAGCCTCTGTCTATATCCTCCATTAGTAAGACCCTCAGCCTCTGTCTACAGTATAACCTCCATTAGTAACACCCTCAGCCTCTGTCTATATCCTCCATTAGTAACACCCTCAGCCTCTGTCTATATCCTCCATTAGTAACACCCTCAGCCTCTGTCTATATCCTCCATTAGTAAGACCCTCAGCCTCTGTCTATATCCTCCATTAGTAACACCCTCAGCCTCTGTCCTCCATTAGTAACACCCTCAGCCTCTGTCTACAGTATATCCTCCATTAGTAACACCCTCAGTCTCTGTCTATATCCTCCATTAGTAACACCCTCAGCCTCTGTCTATATCCTCCATTAGTAACACCCTCAGTCTCTGTCCTCCATTAGTAACACCCTCAGTCTCTGTCTATATCCTCCATTAGTAACACCCTCAGCCTCTGTCCTCCATTAGTAACACCCTCAGCCTCTGTCTATATCCTCCATTAGTAACACCCTCAGCCTCTGTCTATAACCTCCATTAGTAACACCCTCAGCCTCTGTCCTCCATTAGTAACACCCTCAGCCTCTGTCCTCCATTAGTAACACCCTCAGCCTCTGTCCTCCATTAGTAACACCCTCAGCCTCTGTCTATAACCTCCATTAGTAACACCCTCAGCCTCTGTCTATAACCTCCATTAGTAACACCCTCAGCCTCTGTCTATAACCTCCATTAGTTACACCCTCAGCCTCTGTCCTCCATTAGTAACACCCTCAGCCTCTGTCTATAACCTCCATTAGTAACACCCTCAGCCTCTGTCTATAACCTCCATTAGTAACACCCTCAGCCTCTGTCCTCCATTAGTAACACCCTCAGCCTCTTTCTATATCCTCCATTAGTAACACCCTCAGCCTCTGTCTATAACCTCCATTAGTAACACCCTCAGCCTCTGTCTATATCCTCCATTAGTAACACCCTCAGCCTCTTTCTATGTCCTCCATTAGTAACACCCTCAGCCTCTGTCTATATCCTCCATTAGTAACACACTCAGCCTCTTTCTATGTCCTCCATTAGTAACACCCTCAGCCTCTGTCCTCCATTAGTAACACCCTCAGCCTCTTTCTATATCCTCCATTAGTAACACCCTCAGCCTCTGTCTATAACCTCCATTAGTAACACCCTCAGCCTCTGTCTATATCCTCCATTAGTAACACCCTCAGCCTCTTTCTATGTCCTCCATTAGTAACACCCTCAGCCTCTGTCTATATCCTCCATTAGTAACACACTCAGCCTCTTTTTATGTCCTCCATTAGTAACACCCTCAGCCTCTGTCTACATCCTCCATTAGTAACACCCTCAGCCTCTGTCTACAGTATATCCTCCATTAGTAACACCCCCAGCCTCTGTCTATATCCTCCATTAGTAACACCCTCAGCCTCTGTCTATATCCTCCATTAGTAACACCCTCAGCCTCTGTCTATATCCTCCATTAGTAAGACCCTCAGCCTCTGTCTACAGTATAACCTCCATTAGTAACACCCTCAGCCTCTGTCTATATCCTCCATTAGTAACACCCTCAGCCTCTGTCTATATCCTCCATTAGTAACACCCTCAGCCTCTGTCTATATCCTCCATTAGTAAGACCCTCAGCCTCTGTCTATATCCTCCATTAGTAACACCCTCAGCCTCTGTCCTCCATTAGTAACACCCTCAGCCTCTGTCTACAGTATATCCTCCATTAGTAACACCCTCAGCCTCTGTCTATATCCTCCATTAGTAACACCCTCAGCCTCTGTCTATATCCTCCATTAGTAACACCCTCAGCCTCTGTCCTCCATTAGTAAGACCCTCAGCCTCTGTCTATATCCTCCATTAGTAACACCCTCAGTCTCTGTCTATATCCTCCATTAGTAACACCCTCAGTCTCTGTCCTCCATTAGTAACACCCTCAGTCTCTGTCTATATCCTCCATTAGTAAGACCCTCAGCCTCTGTCCTCCATTAGTAACACCCTCAGCCTCTGTCTATATCCTCCATTAGTAACACCCTCAGCCTCTGTCTATAACCTCCATTAGTAACACCCTCAGCCTCTGTCTATAACCTCCATTAGTAACACCCTCAGCCTCTGTCTATATCCTCCATTAGTAACACCCTCAGTCTCTGTCTATAACCTCCATTAGTAACACCCTCAGCCTCTGTCTATAACCTCCATTAGTAACACCCTCAGCCTCTGTCTATATCCTCCATTAGTAACACCCTCAGCCTCTGTCTATATCCTCCATTAGTAACACCCTCAGCCTCTGTCTGTATCCTCCATTAGTAACACCCTCAGCCTCTGTCTATATCCTCCATTAGTAACACCCTCAGCCTCTGTCCTCCATTAGTAAGACCCTCAGCCTCTGTCTATATCCTCCATTAGTAACACCCTCAGTCTCTGTCTATATCCTCCATTAGTAACACCCTCAGTCACTGTCCTCCATTAGTAACACCCTCAGTCTCTGTCTATATCCTCCATTAGTAAGACCCTCAGCCTCTGTCCTCCATTAGTAACACCCTCAGCCTCTGTCTATATCCTCCATTAGTAACACCCTCAGCCTCTGTCTATAACCTCCATTAGTAACACCCTCAGCCTCTGTCTATAACCTCCATTAGTAACACCCTCAGCCTCTGTCTATATCCTCCATTAGTAACACCCTCAGTCTCTGTCTATAACCTCCATTAGTAACACCCTCAGCCTCTGTCTATAACCTCCATTAGTAACACCCTCAGCCTCTGTCTATATCCTCCATTAGTAACACCCTCAGCCTCTGTCTATATCCTCCATTAGTAACACCCTCAGCCTCTGTCTATATCCTCCATTAGTAACACCCTCAGCCTCTGTCTATATCCTCCATTAGTAACACCCTCAGCCTCTGTCTATATCCTCCATTAGTAACACCCTCAGCCTCTGTCTATGACCTCCATTAGTAACACCATCAGCCTCTGTCTATAACCTCCATTAGTAACACCCTCAGCCTCTGTCTATATCCTCCATTAGTAACACCCTCAGCCTCTGTCTATATCCTCCATTAGTAACACCCTCAGCCTCTGTCTATATCCTCCATTAGTAACACCCTCAGTCTCTGTCTATAACCTCCATTAGTAACACCCTCAGCCTCTGTCTATATCCTCCATTAGTAACACCCTCAGCCTCTGTCCTCCATTAGTAACACCCTCAGCCTCTGTCTATATCCTCCATTAGTAACACCCTCAGCCTCTGTCCTCCATTAGTAACACCCTCAGCCTCTGTCTATATCCTCCATTAGTAACACCCTCAGCCTCTGTCTATATCCTCCATTAGTAACACCCTCAGCCTCTTTCTATAACCTCCATTAGTAACACCCTCAGCCTCTGTCTATATCCTCCATTAGTAAGACCCTCAGCCTCTGTCCTCCATTAGTAACACCCTCAGCCTCTGTCTATATCCTCCATTAGTAACACCCTCAGCCTCTGTCTATATCCTCCATTAGTTACACCCTCAGCCTCTGTCTATAACCTCCATTAGTAACACCCTCAGCCTCTGTCTATATCCTCCATTAGTAACACCCTCAGCCTCTGTCCTCCATTAGTAACACCCTCAGCCTCTGTCTATATCCTCCATTAGTAACACCCTCAGCCTCGGTCTATATCCTCCATTAGTAACACCCTCAGCCTCTGTCCTCCATTAGTAACACCCTCAGCCTCTGTCTATAACCTACATTAGTAACACCCTCAGCCTCTGTCTATATCCTCCATTAGTAACACCCTCAGCCTCTGTCTATATCCTCCATTAGTAACACCCTCAGCCTCTGTCTATAACCTCCATTAGTAACACCCTCAGCCTCTGTCTATAACCTCCATTAGTAAAACCCTCAGCCTCTGTCTATATCCTCCATTAGTAACACCCTCAGCCTCTGTCTATAACCTCCATTAGTAACACCCTCAGCCTCTGTCTATATCCTCCATTAGTAAGACCCTCAGCCTCTGTCCTCCATTAGTAACACCCTCAGCCTCTGTCTATATCCTCCATTAGTAACACCCTCAGCCTCTGTCTATAACCTCCATTAGTAACACCCTCAGCCTCTGTCTATAACCTCCATTAGTAACACCCTCAGCCTCTGTCTATATCCTCCATTAGTAACACCCTCAGCCTCTGTCTATAACCTCCATTAGTAACACCCTCAGCCTCTGTCTATATCCTCCATTAGTAACACCCTCAGCCTCTGTCTATATCCTCCATTAGTAACACCCTCAGCCTCTGTCCTCCATTAGTAACACCCTCAGCCTCTGTCTATATCCTCCATTAGTAACACCCTCAGCCTCTGTCTATATCCTCCATTAGTAACACCCTCAGCCTCTGTCTATATCCTCCATTAGTAACACCCTCAGCCTCTGTCTATATCCTCCATTAGTAACACCCTCAGCCTCTGTCTATAACCTCCATTCGTAACACCCTCAGCCTCTTTCTATAACCTCCATTAGTAACACCCTCAGCCTCTGTCTATATCCTCCATTAGTAAGACCCTCAGCCTCTGTCTATAACCTCCATTAGTAACACCCTCAGCCTCTGTCTATAACCTCCATTAGTAACACCCTCAGCCTCTGTCTATATCCTCCATTAGTAACACCCTCAGCCTCTGTCTATAACCTCCATTAGTAACACCCTCAGCCTCTGTCTATATCCTCCATTAGTAACACCCTCAGCCTCTGTCTATATCCTCCATTAGTAACACCCTCAGCCTCTGTCTATAACCTCCATTAGTAACACCCTCAGCCTCTGTCTATAACCTCCATTAGTAACACCCTCAGTCTCTGTCCTCCATTAGTAACACCCTCAGCCTCTGTCTATGTCCTCCATTAGTAACACCCTCAGCCTCTGTCTATAACCTCCATTAGTAACACCCTCAGCCTCTGTCTATATCCTCCATTAGTAAGACCCTCAGCCTCTGTCCTCCATTAGTAACACCCTCAGCCTCTGTCTATAACCTCCATTAGTAACACCCTCAGCCTCTGTCCTCCATTAGTAACACCCTCAGCCTCTGTCTATAACCTCCATTAGTAACACCCTCAGCCTCTGTCTATATCCTCCATTAGTAAGACCCTCAGCCTCTGTCTATATCCTCCATTAGTAACACCCTCAGCCTCTGTCTATATCCTCCATTAGTAAGACCCTCAGCCTCTGTCCTCCATTAGTAACACCCTCAGCCTCTGTCTATATCCTCCATTAGTAACACCCTCAGCCTCTGTCTATAACCTCCATTAGTAACACCCTCAGTCTCTGTCTATAACCTCCATTAGTAACACCCTCAGTCTCTGTCTATATCCTCCATTAGTAACACCCTCAGCCTCTGTCTATATCCTCCATTAGTAACACCCTCAGCCTCTGTCTATATCCTCCATTAGTAACACCCTCAGTCTCTGTCTATATCCTCCATTAGTAACACCCTCAGCCTCTGTCCTCCATTAGTAACACCCTCAGCCTCTGTCTATAACCTCCATTAGTAACACCCTCAGCCTCTGTCTATAACCTCCATTAGTAACACCCTCAGCCTCTGTCCTCCATTAGTAACACCCCCAGCCTCTGTCTATATCCTCCATTAGTAACACCCTCAGCCTCTGTCTATATCCTCCATTAGTAACACCCTCAGCCTCTGTCTATATCCTCCATTAGTAACACCCTCAGCCTCTGTCTACAGTATAACCTCCATTAGTAACACCCTCAGCCTCTGTCTATATCCTCCATTAGTAACACCCTCAGCCTCTGTCCTCCATTAGTAACACCCTCAGCCTCTGTCTATATCCTCCATTAGTAACACCCTCAGTCTCTGTCTATAACCTCCATTAGTAACACCCTCAGCCTCTGTCTATATCCTCCATTAGTAACACCCTCAGCCTCTGTCCTCCATTAGTAACACCCTCAGCCTCTGTCTACAGTATATCCTCCATTAGTAACACCCTCAGTCTCTGTCTATATCCTCCATTAGTAATACCCTCAGCCTCTGTCTATATCCTCCATTAGTAACACCCTCAGTCTCTGTCCTCCATTAGTAACACCCTCAGCCTCTGTCTACAGTATATCCTCCATTAGTAACACCCTCAGCCTCTGTCTATATCCTCCATTAGTAACACCCTCAGCCTCTGTCTATATCCTCCATTAGTAACACCCTCAGTCTCTGTCTATATCCTCCATTAGTAACACCCTCAGCCTCTGTCCTCCATTAGTAACACCCTCAGCCTCTGTCTACAGTATAACCTCCATTAGTAACACCCTCCGCCTCTGTCTATAACCTCCATTAGTAACACCCTCAGCCTCTGTCCTCCATTAGTAACACCCTCAGCCTCTGTCTATATCCTCCATTAGTAACACCCTCAGCCTCTGTCTACAGTATATCCTCCATTAGTAACACCCTCAGCCTCTGTCTATATCCTCCATTAGTAACACCCTCAGCCTCTGTCTACAGTATATCCTCCATTAGTAACACCCTCAGCCTCTGTCTATATCCTCCATTAGTAACACCCTCAGCCTCTGTCTATATCCTCCATTAGTAACACCCTCAGCCTCTGTCTATATCCTCCATTAGTAACACCCTCAGCCTCTGTCTACAGTATATCCTCCATTAGTAACACCCTCAGCCTCTGTCTATATCCTCCATTAGTAACACCCTCAGCCTCTGTCTATAACCTCCATTAGTAACACCCTCAGCCTCTGTCCTCCATTAGTAACACCCTCAGCCTCTGTCTATAACCTCCATTAGTAACACCCTCAGCCTCTGTCCTCCATTAGTAACACCCTCAGCCTCTGTCTATAACCTCCATTAGTAACACCCTCAGCCTCTGTCCTCCATTAGTAACACCCTCAGCATCTGTCTATATCCTCCATTAGTAACACCCTCAGCCTCTGTCTATATCTTCCATTAGTAACACCCTCAGCCTCTGTCTATAACCTCCATTAGTAACACCCTCAGCCCAGTGAACCAGAACACAGGCTGAGTGGTTGATGCTGTATATAGGTTATAGGTCAGATATATACCCGTTACCACTTTCCCTTTCATCTCTAGTTAACTGATCTCCTTACATAAGTACATGATGTTACTGAGTCTTCCTATGGGAGTGGTATGTATGATGTCTTAATGGTGTGTGTGTGTTGTAGGTCATCTGACAGTGATTCACCATGGGATAGATGGAGTGCACCAACTGTCTATAAAGAGAAGGAGGACAGGTATGTACCTATATTATATGACAACCCCTATAGGACTATTTAGTCCTATTGATGTCTTTATATTACAACACAATGTCTTTAATCATTGACTAACATAATGTTAGAAGCATGTCAGAGAGAGAGAGAGGAAGGAGAGAGAGGGAAAAATACCAGTGAGAGACTGAGAATGAGAGAGAGATGAAAGAGTGAGTGAGGTAATGGTTAACTGCAGTGTGACTAAAATGGGAGGAGAGGAGAGGTCGTCAGGGAAGGTAACACTATAGTGAAGAAGTTTCAGACCACACCTTTCTTAGCCAGTAGAGCAACCAGAGAAAGATAATCCCCAAGTTAGAAGAAGAGGAAGCAGTGACAAGTTAGAAGGAGAAGAAGTGACAAGTTAGAAGAAGTGACAAGTTAGAAGAAGTGACAAGTTAGAAGAAGTGACAAGTTAGAAAGAGAAGAAGTGACAAGTTAGAAAGAGAAGAAGTGACAAGTTAGAAGAAGTGACAAGTTAGAAGTGACAAGTTAGAAAGAGAAGAAGTGACAAGTTAGAAGAAGTGACAAGTTAGAAAGAAGTTAGAAAGAGAAGAAGTGACAAGTTAGAAAGAGAAGAGGTGACAAGTTAGAAGAAGTGACAAGTTAGAAAGAGAAGAAGTGACAAGTTAGAAGAAGAAGTGACAAGTTAGAAAAAGAAGAAGTGACAAGTTAGAAAGAGAAGAAGTGACAAGTTAGAAGAAGTGACAAGTTAGAAGAAGTGACAAGTTAGAAGAAGAAGTGACAAGTTAGAAGAAGTGACAAGTTAGAAGAAGTGACAAGTTAGAAGAAGAAGTGACAAGTTAGAAGAAGAAGTGACAAGTTAGAAGAAGTGACAAGTTAGAAGAAGAAGAAGTGACAAGTTAGAAGAAGTGACAAGTTAGAAGAAGAAGTGACAAGTTAGAAGAAGAAGTGACAAGTTAGAAGAAGAAGAAGTGACAAGTTAGAAGAAGAAGAAGTGACAAGTTAGAAGAAGTGACAAGTTAGAAGAAGAAGTGACAAGTTAGAAGAAGAAGTGACAAGTTAGAAGAAGAAGAAGTGACAAGGAATCTATTGGTAGTAAGATAGGAAATCAAATACATGTGATATTGGGGGTACTAAAGGTATATCCAGGAGAAACTGTGAGGGTCATAGTACATCCAGGTTAATCAGGAGAAACTGTGAGGGTCATAGTACATCCAGGTTAATCAGGAGAAACTGTGAGAGTCATAGTACATCCAGGTTAATCAGGAGAAACTGTGAGGGTCATAGTACATCCAGGTTAATCAGGAGAAACTGTGAGGGTCATAGTACATCCAGGTTAATCAGGAGAAACTGTGAGGGTCATAGTAGCTAGCCTGTCCTCTGTATCAATCCTCTCTGGTACTACTCATAGACATACCAGTATAGTCTATCCTGCGTTTTTCTGTCCCATTCTATTTCTCTGCTATGTTCTATTTCACCCCATAATGACACGCTGTCTGATATACAGTATTATTTCCTCTAGTTCTAGATCCTACTCCAGGACCTTGGACAGTTCTGCCAACCAGAGACCCAAGTCACCAGACACCGAGTCCAAGAAGTGAGTGAATCATGAGAAGGATGTGGGGGTATAACTTTGGAAGTAGAGTTAGTTATAACCATTAGCCTAGTAGTGATGGTTACTATCATGTGATGGTTACTATTTGTGACCCTCTACCCCTCCTCTCTCTTTCATTGCCTCTCTCTCTCTTGCATTCCCTCTCTCTCTTTCATTCCCTCTCTCTCTTTCATTGCCTCTCTCTCCTCCCTCAGGTGTTTTGTGTATCTGAAGGAGTACGTGGACGTTACAGATCTAACCAAGCACAATACTAGAGACAATGATCCTGACTATGTATCGTCTAGTTCTACCAGCCATTCCTACAGTAGTCCCTCCTCTTACACCAGGTAACAATACTTTGTCCAAGCCCCAGTTTGAAGACAACCCCTAGGCCCTTGTTGTTGAAATCTGAAGGAACCCAGATAGGTGTAATCAACATGGCAGAAGGAAGCTACAAGGTTAGCTGGGTGGAGTGGGATCATCATCATATTCAAATCAAACTTTATTGCTTACGCATATCTGGTTCCTTCAGATCGGCAAACAGCAAGTGGTATGGACACCAAGGTTATTATAGTCAACAAAAACTGAAACTAATATAAAACTATAGTTGGGAAATCGATTTAGTAAACTGAAATAATTTTTTTAACGAAAAACATTTGAAAAACTTTCTTTGACTGCAAAAATTAAATAAAAACTATCAAATTATGTTTTGGTTTAGGTGTTTTCATCTTAACCTTGTGCAAAAATCAAATGGGGTTTTCAAGCTTTTTTTCCTAATGGGATTTCCGAGCTTCTGAATCTTGCGGGCAAAAGCTTCCAGTAGATGCCGATGTTTCAAATAGGCCTAGCTTGTGCATCACTGTCACTAGCTAACAGGGATGAAATCAGAGGGCGAGCATGGAGCGTGACTGGGCCAAGCTAGAGCAGCTTGTGAAGTTGCTGGAGCCGTCCACACCGACCAACTTCAAACTGACAGCCAGTCGCTGTCTGATGTGGTGTCGTGTCTTTTCAACCTTGAGGCACACTTGCAGTCACTACTGTTGCAAAACAGTTGGCACAGGTCCTCCTGAAGACACTGCGTGAGCACTTCGCATGCATACTGAGTCCTCTGGCAGCCAACTTCAATCCAACCCCTGCAGCAGCTTGCCTGATGGACCCAAGAGTGTCTCTGGCACTTTGCTCAACAGAGATGAAGACACTGATAAGGGAAGCAGAGTCTTTTGTACTTCAGCAAATCAGAGAGTACAGCCGTGGAGCAGCAGGACCCCAGTAAGATCCCAGCAAAATGAATTCAGCAAGCATCTAGACCACAGTGCATCAGAACAATAGCTTCCTCGCATTGAAGACTGTGTCTGAGGTCACTGCCCAGCCGGAGGATCAACCTGGCAGGGCATTAAGTGCCTTGTGTGAGGTGTGGAAATACCTGGAAGAGGTAAAGGAGGGCATGTTTACAGAGGCAAGGGTGTTTGTTTATCCAAAGCTGTGCCCTGTGGGACTGGATCTGGTTTCTGCCCCTGCATCCCAAGCTTTCTAAACCAGAACATCTTGTTTGGTTGAATAGAAGAAAAAAATAAAACACCCACGCAATCAGGCTGGCTGTGAACTGATACACACACAGGCTGGCTGTGAACTGATACACACACAGGCTGGCTGTGAACTGATACAGACACAGGCTGGCTGTGAACTGATACACACACAGGCTGGCTGTGAACTGATACACACACAGGCTGGCTGTGAACTGATACACACACAGGCTGGCTGTGAACTGATACACACACAGGCTGGCTGTGAACTGATACACACACAGGCTGGCTGTGAACGTATAGATTTGTGAAGAAGTGTTGTATTGCTTATGTTTTTGCTGCTGTTGCTTGCAGCTGTTTGTATTAAACCTATTGGAAGGGCTTACTCAGTGATACATGTTTAATATTACATTATGTCAAATGTGCCACGATTTAATTTGTTGTTTTTTCCTCTCTCACTTACTGTCAGATAAATATCAAGGTACATGATTTTCTTACATCTACTACTAAAGTTAAAAAAGCATTGGATTGGTGTAAACATTGGCAAGAGCCTTTCCTTCCACCATATTTCTTGCGCCAGTCTAGCCGTTTGTCCTTTAAATCCAAGTCACATTAGGATTGTTTTAATATTTGAACCTAACCAATCCTATGTCCTGGCCGTGGAGTTGTATGGAGTCCTGAGGTGACCAAAAGCCAGTGTTAGCATAGGTAGCGCCATTGAGTATTTTCTAAATGTTGATTTAGTCAACTGGGCGGGACTTCCAACTTCATTAGCTGATCCCTCCTGATGACCCGGTTGGCATGACCTGATGACCCGGTTGGCATGACCTGATGACCCGGTTGGCATGACCTGATGACCCGGTTGGCATGACCTGATGACCCGGTTGGCATGACCTGATGACCCGGTTGGCATGACCTGATGACCCGGTTGGCATGACTTGATGACCCGGTTGGCATGACCTGATGACCCGGTTGGCATGACCTGATGACCCGGTTGGCATGACCTGATGACCCGGTTGGCATGACCTGCTGACCCGGTTGGAGTCGTGACAGCCGGGTCATCAGGCGGGATCAGCAAATTAATTTTACTTTTTGAACTAGAAAATTGACTATTTCAAGATGGAGATGGCCTCAATGGTGCTGCCCATGCCCTCGCAGACACCATCATGACAGAGATACAGAGATGTTATGTCTATCCAAGTCTATGGTCCTGGCCCATCATCTTATGTATTACTGCCCCCAGTGGCAGGAAGTGACACATACATGGCTTCTAGCCTCCCACTAAAACCCCGGGCCGGCCTGCTCATTAGGCAGGATTAGGCGGCCGCCTGTTGCGGTAGACTGACGAGGGCGGCATTTTCTCAGCTAAACTGACCAAGATGCACCTCCAACAACACATAAAACCAAACATAATTATACCGAATGACAATTTCTCTCAACCAGTGGCATATGGGCTTTTTAGGTGAGCGCTGATGCTGCCCTGTTATAAACAGTGCCCACTTTGTCAAAGGCAGGAGCGCAACATATTTATCTTGTTCATTCCCAGCTCGTTTCTCCAGGGTGCTGCTGGAGAGATGCATCGCTGCGGTTCTCCCCCAACGTTACGTCAAAAAAAATGAACATAAATCATGTAGCAGATATAGGATATGATAGAAAAAGTATGTGGCCTTTTCTGTAGCCTACAGGCTGGAGATAAAATGGATGGCAAATGTAATGAGACGGACACTTTTTACATCATGCAGGTTTCTCCGATCGAAATTAATAGCCTAACCTAAATGGCGCCCAATCAAATAAACAAATGCGCTGTCATGTTAACAAACAACATATTCTAAAAACAGGACAGGTAAAATGGACAATATGGAATGGGACACTCAACTGTTGTCTAGGAGTCACTTCATTGTCATGATCAGTGGTTTCAAGTTTGTATCTATACATTTTTGACAAGCTGATCATAGACAAAAAGAAAATACTTCTGCATTTCCTGCTGTGTAAATACATTGCAAATAGGCTCACGATAACTCCTGACATTGACTCTTCCGGCGCCGAACAGGATGGCTGCCTCGCTTCGCGTTCCTTGGAAAATATGCAGTATTTTGTTTTTCTATGTGTTATTTCTTACATTGGTACCCCGGGTGATCTTAAGTTTCATTACATACAGCCGGGAGGAACTACTGAATATACGATTAACGTCAACTAACCACCCTTCCTACCAGGAATATGACTTTCCCGAAACGGATCCAGTGTCTTGCCTTCCACCCAATACAATGGACCTGATCCCAGCCGGCGAAGCTACACGACGCCGAAAAAGGGGCAAACGTAGCGGTCTCCTGGTCAGGCTTCGGAGACGAGCACATCGCGCTCCACTCCCTAGCATACTACTCGCCAATGTCCAGTCTCTTGAGAATAAGGTCGATGAAATCCGAGCACGGGTAACATTCGAGAGAGACATCAGGGATTGCAACGTGCTCTGCTTCACGGAAACATGGCTAACTGAAAAGACGCTAACGGAGTCGGTGCAGCCAGCTGGTTTCTTCACGCATCGCGCAGACAGAAACATACATCTTTCTGGTAAGAAGAGGGGCGGGGGGGTATGCCTCATGATTAACGAGACGTGGTGTGACCATCATAACAACACTCAGGAACTAAAGTCATTCTGTTCACCTGATCTAGAACTCCTCACAATCAAATGTAGACCGCATTATCTACCAAGGGAATTCACTTCGGTCATAATCACAGCCGTATATATTCCCCCCCAAGCAGACACATCGATGGCCCTGAACGAACTCTATCTGACTCTCTGTAAACTGGAAACCACACACCCTGAGGCTGCATTCATCGTAGCTGGGGATTTTAACAAGGCTAATCTAAAAACAAAACTCCCTAAATTCTATCAGCACATCGATTGTCCGACCAGGGCTGGCAGAACTCTGGACCATTGTTATACTAACTTCCGCGACGCATATAAGGCCCTCCCCCGCCCTCCTTTCGGAAAAGCTGACCACGATTCCATTTTGTTGATTCCAGCCTACAAACAGAAATTAAAACTACAAGCTCCCGCGCTCAGGTCTGTTCAACGCTGGTCCGACCAATCTGAATCCACGCTTCAAGACTGCTTTGATCACGCGGATTGGAATATGTTCCGCACGGCGTCCAACAACAACAATGATGAATATGCAGATTCGGTGAGCGAGTTCATTAGGAAGTGCATTGACGATGTCGTACCCAGAGCAACGATTAAAACATTCCTAAACCAGAAACCGTGGATTAACGGCAGCATTCGCGTGAAACTGAAAGCGCGAACCACTGCTTTTAACCAGGGCAAGGTGACCGGAAACATGACCGAATACACACAGTGTAGCTATTCTCTCCGCAAGGCTATCAAACAGGCTAAGTCCCAGTACAGAGACAAAATTGAATCGCAATTCAACAGCTCAGACACAAGGGGTATGTGGCAGGGTCTACAGTCTATCACGGATTACAAAAAGAAAAGCAGCCCCGTCGCGGATCAGGATGTCTTGCTCCCAGACAGGCTAAATACCTTTTTTGCCCGCTTTGAGGATAATACAGTGCCACTGACACGGCCCACTACCAAAACCTGCGGGCTCTCCTTCACTGCAGCCGAGGTGAGTAAAACATTTAAACGTGTTAACCCTCGCAAGGCTGCAGGCCCAGACGGCATTCCCAGCCGCGTCCTCAGAGCATGCGCAGACCAGCTGGCTGGTGTGTTTACGGACATATTCAATCAATCCTTAGCCCAGTCTGCTGTTCCCACATGCTTCAAGAGGGCCACCATTGTTCCTGTTCCCAAGAAAGCTAAGGTAACTGAGCTAAACGACTACCGCCCCGTAGCACTCACTTCCGTCATCATGAAGTGCTTTGAGAGACTAGTCAAGGACCATATCACCTCCACCCTACCGGACACCCTAGACCCACTCCAATTTGCTTACCGACCCAATAGGTCCACAGACGACGCAATCGCAACCACACTGCACACTGCCCTAACCCATCTGGACAAGAGGAATACCTATGTGAGAATGCTGTTCATCGACTACAGCTCAGCATTCAACACCATAGTACCCTCCAAACTCGTCATCAAGCTCGAGACCCTGGGCCTCGACCCCGCCCTGTGCAACTGGGTCCTGGACTTCCTGACGGGCCGCCCCCAGGTGGTGAGGGTAGGTAACAACATCTCCACCCCGCTGATCCTCAACACTGGGGCCCCACAAGGGTGCGTTCTGAGCCCTCTCCTGTACTCCCTGTTCACCCACGACTGCGTGGCCATGCACGCCTCCAACTCAATCATCAAGTTTGCGGACGACACTACAGTGGTAGGCTTGATTACCAACAACGACGAGACGGCCTACAGGGAGGAGGTGAGGGCCCTCGGAGTGTGGTGTCAGGAAAATAACCTCACACTCAACGTCAACAAAACAAAGGAGATGATTGTGGACTTCAGGAAACAGCAGAGGGAGCTCCCCCCTATCCACATCGACGGGTCAGTAGTGGAGAAGGTGGAAAGTTTTAAGTTCCTCGGTGTACACATCACGGACAAACTGAATTGGTCCACCCACACAGACAGCGTTGTGAAGAAAGCGCAGCAGCGCCTCTTCAACCTCAGGAGGCTGAAGAAATTCGGCTTGTCACCAAAAGCACTCACAAACTTCTACAGATGCACAATCGAGAGCATCCTGTCGGGCTGTATCACCGCCTGGTACGGCAACTGCTCCGCACACAACCGTAAGGCTCTCCAGAGGGTAGTGAGGTCGGCAGAACGCATCACCCGGGGCAAACTACCTGCCCTCCAGGACACCTACACCACCCGATGTCACAGGAAGGCCATAAAGATCATCAAGGACAACAACCACCCAAGCCACTACCTGTTCACCCCGCTATTATCCAGAAGGCGAGGTCAGTACAGGTGCATCCAAGCAGGGACCGAGAGACTGAAAAACAGCTTCTATCTCAAGGCCATCAGACTGTTAAACAGCCACCACTAACATTTAGCGGCCGCTGCCAACAAACTGACTCAGCTCCAGCCACCTTAAAAATGGGAATTGATGGAAATTATGTAAAAATGTACCACCAGCCACTTTAAACAATGCCACCTAATATAATGTTTACATACCCTACATTACACATCTCTTATGTATATGTATATACTGTACTCTATATCATCTACTGCATCTTGCCATCTTATGTAATACATGGACCACTAGCCACTTTAAACTATGCCACTTTATGTTTACATACCCTACAGTACTCATCTCATAGGTATATACCGTACTCTATACCATCTACTGCACCTTGCCTATGCCGTCTGTACCATCACTCATTCATATATCTTTATGTACATATTCTTTATCCCTTTACACTTGCGTGTATAAGGTAGTAGTTGCGGAATTGTTAGGTTAGATTACTTGTTGTTATTACTGCATTGTCGGAACTAGAAGCACAAGCATTTCGCTACACTCGCATTAACATCTGCTAACCATGTGTATGTGACTAATACATTTGATTTGATTTGATTTGATTTGATAAAGTTGGGTATCTGATATTCAGAGCTTAAATAGCCAAATTGATAAGTCACAGGAATCAGGACTAATAAAGCCAATGTTTTACAAATGGTGGGCCTACCACATAGATGGGTATTCATACAATTCAGTTTCAGGCAACACTGTAGGCTATACCTCAGTAAGCACGAGCTGACCAATGCCTTTTGAGAATATGTTTTGGGGCATTGTTTTTTTGTCCGGTCCAGACAAAATCTGAACCAATCATAGACGTCTATTTTTGGTTCAGATTTTGTCCGGTCTGGAACAGCCTTTATTTGGCCCAAACATAGACATCTATAAATTACATCTTTTCAACTTTCAATCAGAACCAAAAATGAGCCTGATTTCAACATCAGAAAAATACATATTTTAAACGTCTGGAAAACATGTATTTTCAACATCCAGAAAATAAGTATTCAACTTTCATTCAGAACCGAAAATGAACTTTATTTATTTTATTTATTTATTTAACCAGGAAGGGCTCATTGAGATTTAAAATCTCGTTTTCAAGAGCGTCCTGGCCAAGATAGGCAGCACCAAGTCATTACAAAAATTACAGACAGACAACATGAAAAACTACAAGTAATCTAGTAAAAACCATAGAATTCACAAGAGTATAACAAAATCAAAAACAGCAAATTAAAAACATTGACAAGTCAGGGAATCAGCCTCAAAATCCTTCATCAGTGATTTAAAAATACCACTCGGGACAAGTTCTTCCAGTCTAAAAGTATTTTGTAAGGTGTTCCAAGACGATGGGGCAGAGTACATAAAATACCTTTTACCAAATTCAGTTCGGACATTTGGAACAGTTAGCAGGATAAAGTCCAGCGAACGAAGAGAGTACCCACCACATTTCTGAACAATAAAAATGCCCAAATTAAAAGGTAGTAAACCCAAAATGGCTTTGTAAATAAAAGTATACCAGTGACTGAGCCTACGAGTGACTAGAGAAGGCCAGCCAACCCTGGTATACAAAGTGCAGTGGTGCGTAAGGGTTTTGCAGTTTAAAATAAATCTCAAAGTGCCATGGTAAAGAGTGTCAATTGATCTCAAACACTGAGCAGAAGCATTCATATATAAAATATCTGCATAGTCTAGTAAAGGCATAAATGTTGCTGATACTAGCCTCCTTCTGGCTTCAAAAGAAAAACAGGCCTTATTCCTAAAATAAAATCCCAATTTCAGCTTCAATTTTTTTGTAAGTTGTTGAATATGCAATTTAAAAGAGAGGCTTAACTTAACTAACTTAACTTCAACGTCTGGAAAATACCTATTTTACTCGTCTTTCAACGTCATTGTGCTTACTGGGTGTATTCTAGTTTTGCGGGGGCTGCATTCTTTGGTCTCGCCTAGAGCAGCAGAACGACAAGGACCGCCCCTGACTAAAATGAAATAATATAGAAACATTTTTATCAAACTGAAACTAAATAAAGACGAGTAAATTAAGTCTGAACACTAACTGAAACTAAACCGAATGTTCTATTTAAAAACAAATACTCATAGAAATAAAAACAAATATTAAATCACAAAACTATAATAACCTTGATCGACACACATACCATTTTGTCATGCCTTGGCTGGAAACTTGTAGATACAGGCTTTGATCGATTAAGGCTGTGTCCCTTGCTCAACACCTCTCCCCCCTCCTCTAGGTCTACCATGACGTCTGCCTGTACATACTGTGGAGAGCAGGTGGGCAACGATGCCAAGATCACCATCGAGCACCTCAACATCTCCTGCCACCCGGCATGCTTCAAGGTAACTACACCTGGTTATTAACATGTTATACTCTGGTTATTAACATGTTATACTCTGGTTACAATCATGTTATTGGTACACTTTGAGCCTGTATCAGCTGTGGTGGCTGCGGTAGTGGTAAAAGTGTTTGTTTCAGTGGTATAGCAGCTGTGTTGCTAGCAGGTATAGTTATTGAAGACTAGAAGTAAGCTGAAGCCTTCATATAGTCTTGGCTGTGTTACATTAACAATATGCTGTTGTTGTTGTTGCAGTGTGGTGTTTGCAGTAAGCCAATGGGAGACTTTCTGTCCAACATGTTCCTGCACAAAGGGAAAGTCCACTGTGAGAGCTGCTATGCCAAAGTCTTGTAGGATGCTTCCTTTCCTTGTCTCCTCGTCTCTTTTCCTTCATGGCCACTGAGAGGTGACAAGACTGGATGGCTGATATAACTGCTCTTTCCCATCAAGACCTGTCGTCTGCTAACAGACAGGGGACACTGCACCTTGAGTTTGACATGAATTTCCATGTGTGAGATTTTGTTTTCATACCTTTGTATGGATCCTACTGAATTGCATGAGGTTAACACTGGAACTCTATGGCAGTTATTTTATGGTTTAAAGAGAATAATATGATAAAATTACTGATATTGTCTTCCGTCCATTTGAATGACCACTTTTTTTGTCTTTTTTTCTCCTTAAAGGCCCAGTGCAGTCAAAAACCGTGATTTCCTATGTTTTACATATACTGTATTTCCATGCTATGAGGTCGGGAATAATACTGCGAAATTGGGAAAATTATGATAATTCTCTTTAAGTGTGTAAGCTCTGTTTGAAAAACAACGCCAGAAATGTCTGCTTGTTTTAGTGGGAGGAGTTTTGGCCAGCCTGGCGTCATCACCAGGTGGTATACGAATAACAACTAGTTTTCATCTTACATATCCTTCCCATTAGGCTCGTCCAGTTAGGACTCTCACTCAGGCCTACAAAAATAGTTTTTCGAGAAATTGCGCTTTGCTTAGAAGCTATTTTTGTTTCTTTTTGACAATTTTAGCGAGGTAATTAATTACCCAGAAATGGTTTGATATTGAGATAAAAACGGCTGCATTGGACCTTTAATGTCGTAACTTTGTGAATTTATTGTGAAATATGAAGGAACTGTATGTAAAAGTCTCTAAATATTATTATGTAATGACACGATTTAACTGGGAACTGGCTATGTAGATTAGCAGTTGGGTACAATTTCCTAATTTCAGGCTTGACTGTGCAAAGTAAATAACTCTATATATTTTTTTCAAATTTTCATTTTTAATTGTCTGATGCCTTTTCCTCACAATAAACAATAATAACAGATTCACATAAACATTAAATAAATATAGAGTATAGCATATTTTTGTACATGATTGAGTGTTGAAAATATTGTCGAAAAGAGCAGTTATGGCGACAAGTTTGAGACCTGTAGAACAATATCAAATATATTGCACAAAGTGTTTCATTGCAGAGAGGGGTAAAAAATAAATAATGATCAACTGTTACTTGGAGATACATTAGGCCCTTGGGTGCCACAGATGCGGCTACCAAACACCTCAAGTGGATGGCATAAAAACTATACTGTATTATTATTCTTCTCCAGTTCAGTAACAGTTGATCTTCTCCAGTTCAGTAACAGTTGATCTTCTCCAGTTCAGTAACAGTTGATCTTCTCCAGTTCAGTAACAGTTGGTCTTCTCTAGTTCAGTAACAGTTGATCTTCTCCAGTTCAGTAACAGTTGATCTTCTCCAGTTCAGTAACAGTTGATCTTCTCTAGTTCAGTAACAGTTGATCTTCTCTAGTTCAGTAACAGTTGATCTTCTCCAGTTCAGTAACAGTTGATCTTCTCCAGTTCAGTAACAGTTGATTTTCTCTAGTTCAGTAACAGTTGATCTTCTCCAGTTCAGTAACAGTTGATCTTCTCCAGTTCAGTAACAGTTGATCTTCTCCAGTTCAGTAACAGTTGATTTTCTCTAGTTCAGTAACAGTTGATCTTCTCCAGTTCAGTAACAGTTGATCTTCTCCAGTTCAGTAACAGTTGATCTTCTCCAGTTCAGTAACAGTTGATCTTCTCCAGTTCAGTAACAGTTGATTTTCTCTAGTTCAGTAACAGTCGATCTTCTCTAGTTCAGTAACAGTTGATCTTCTCTAGTTCAGTAACAGTTGATCTTCTCTAGTTCAGTAACAGTTGAACTTCTCTAGTTCAGTAACAGTTGATCTTCTCTAGTTCAGTAACAGTTGATCTTCTCTAGTTCAGTAACAGTTGATCTTCTCCAGTTCAGTAACAGTTGATCTTCTCTAGTTCAGTAACAGTTGATTTTCTCCAGTTCAGTAACAGTTGATCTTCTCTAGTTCAGTAACAGTTGATCTTCTCTAGTTCAGTAACAGTTGATCTTCTCTAGTTCAGTAACAGTTGATCTTCTCCAGTTCAGTAACAGTTGATCTTCTCTAGTTCAGTAACAGTTGATTTTCTCTAGTTCAGTAATAGTTGATCTTCTCTAGTTCAGTAACAGTTGATTTTCTCCAGTTCAGTAACAGTTGATTTTCTCTAGTTCAGTAACAGTTGATCTTCTCCAGTTCAGTAACAGTTGATATTCCCTAGTTCAGTAACAGTTGATATTCCCTAGTTCAGTAACAGTTGATATTCCCTATTTCAGTAACAGTTGATATTCCCTAGTTCAGTAACAGTTCATTAACATTGTGGTAGATTCTCCAAGAATTGCTGGTCCACATCTCTCTGGTTTTCCCCACTCACTGGTTTAGGGGTGCAAGTCTCTTGACATGTCCAAATACAGTTGAAGTCTTAAGTTTACATACACTTAGGTTGGAGTCATTAAAACTCGTTTTTCAGTGACTCCACACATTTCTTGTTAACAAACTATAGTTTTGGCAAGTCGGTTAGGACATCTACTTTGTGCATGACACAAGTAATTTTTCCAACAATTGTTTACAGACAGATTATTTCACTTATAATTCACTGTATCACAATTCCAGTGGGTCAGAAGTTTACATACACTAAGTTGACAGTGCCTTTAAACAGCTTGGAAAATTCCAGAAAATTATGTCATGGCTTTAGAAGCTTCTGGTATGCTAATTGACATCATTTGAGTCAATTGGAGGTGTACCTGTGGATGTATTTCAAGGTCTACCTTCAAACTCAGTGCCTCTTTGCTTGACATCACAGGAAAATCAAAAGAAATCAGCCAAGACCTCAGAAAAAAAATTGTAGACCTCCACAAGTCTGGTTCATCCTTGGGAGCAATTTCCAAATGCCTGAAGGTACCACGTTCATCTGTACAAACAATAGTACGCAAGTATAAACACCATGGGACCACGCAGCCATCATACCGCTCAGGACGGAGATGCGTTCTGTCTCCTAGAGATGAACGTACTTTGGTGCGAAAAGTGCAAATCAATCCCAGATGAACAGCAAAGGACCTTGTGAAGATGCTGGAGGAAACAGGTATGAAAGTATCTATATCCACAGTTAAACAAGGCCTATATTGACGTAACCTGAAAGGCCTATCAGCCAGGAAGAAGCCACTGCTCCAAAACCGCCATAAAAAAGCCAGACACGGTTTGCAACTGCACATGGGGACAAAGATCGTACTTATTGGAGAAATGTTCTCTGGTCTGAGGAAACAAATATAGAACTGTTTGGCCATAATGACCATCGATATGTTTGGAGGAAAAAGGGGGAGGCTTGCAAGCCGAAGAACACCATCCCAACCGTGAAGAACAGGGGTGGCAGCATCATGTTGTGGGGGTGCTTTGCTGCAGGAGGGACTGGTGCACTTCACAAAATAGATGGCATCATGAGGAGGAAAATTATGTGGATACATTGAAGCAACATCTCAAGACATCAGTCAGCTTGGTCGCAAATGGGTCTTCCAAATGGACAATGACCCCAAGCAAATTTCCAAAGTTATGGCAAAATGGCTTAAGCACAACAAAGTCAAGGTATTGGAGTGGCCATCACAAAGCCCTGACCTCAATCCTATAGAAAATCTGTGGGCAGACCTGAAAAAGTATGTGCGAGCAAGGAGGCCTAAAAACTTGTTTCAGTTACACCAGCTCTGTCAGGAGGAATGGGCCAAAATTCACCCAACTTATTGTGGGAAGCTTGTGGAAGGCTACCCGAAACGTTTGACCCGAGTTAAACAATTTAAAGGCAATGCTACCAAATACTAATTGAGTTTATGTAAACTTCTGACCCACTGGGAATGTGATGAAAGAAATAAAAGCTGAATAAATCATTATCTCTACTATTATTCTGACATTTCACATTCTTAAAATAAAGTGGTGATCCTAACTGACCTCAGACAGGGAATTTTTACTAGGATTAAATGTCAAGAATTGTGAAAAACTGAGTTTAAATGTATTTGGCTAAGGTGTATGTAAACTTCCGACTTCAACTGTACATGTCTTTCCTTCCTTGTCCTCTTCCTGTCAAAAAATACTGTCAATAAGGGACTTTCTCAGTTACCTCTGGCTCTCGTCCTGTATGTGTTTCCTCAGCCTGTCCTCCTTTGGCCCTCCTCATAGACATCTCCTGGATGTGATGCCAGAGCAGTGCAGGTTCCGACTCGTTATGTCTGATAGGAGACTCCAATCCTTCAGCCTGACCTAGGCTCTGCCTGTAGTCCTGCGGTCACATCTGGGCCAAGCTGGAAAAACACACAAATAGGTCAGGCTAATAAGCACAGCAGTTTATTTGAAATGTTAGGAGAAAAAAAACACTTGTGTATTTTATGACACTCACTCAATGGAAGAAACTCTCTCACTGCAAACAGTACACTGTCATACAGTACTATAAGGGTCAAGCCTACAATTTACAAAAAGATAAAGCCCTTTGTTTCAGAGGCTGGTGGTGCCTACGTGTCATTGGTGTGTCGGTCCTGACGGTCTCACAATCCTGGGCTGGGTAGAGGACATCCCCTATGAGAATTATTGGCCAGCTTAGGCTGGGGGGGCGGGCTCTTCTCTGGTGCTTTCCTATAAGCCCGTTCAGCTGCCAGTCTGGTATTCTCCTGGTCAAGGACATAGCACTCAAAGCCGTTGAGGTAGTTGGGTTTGCTCATGTCGTTCACGCCCCACTCCCTGCTCTCCAGAGCCTCCATCAGGCCAACGTTGGCAACGTGGCTCGGCTACTTAAACTAAATACTTAGCGTACTCTTCATCGTACTCATCCAGCGGCTTGGGGAACTTGGCTAGGTCCTGAGGTGATGGGAAGTCATTGATAAGGATGACAAAGCGGTGGATGGGCATCCAGTCGGCTACTGACGAGGAGCTGCGGTAGACTGGTACACAGCCCTGGTGGAGAGGGCGCCATAGCTTCTCTGTCATGTAGTCCTGGAGGAAATCAAATCAAATTAAATCCAACTTTATTTAAAGTGAATTTAAAATTCATTCTTTACAACAATGCAATGAAAGAGACGAAAACGATGAAATGAAATATGCTATGAAAGTAAGCAGGAAGTGACTACCCCATCACCCTTGTAGTTTTTTACATTTTTGAAAACGTTTTTGAATGGATCTTCAAAGCTCAAATTCGCAGTGCAATAGTCTTCATCCGGTAGAAGTAAATTCATCCACAAACAAATCTAATTTTATATACACTCCCCTCCATATTTTAAATGTGACTCTATTCTCCAGCATTTTGTATTAGAGATCAAATGTTTTATATGAGGCAAGAGTACAGAATGTCACGTTTTATTTGGCATAATGATGAGGGAGAAAGTTACAGAGGAACAAAGTTCATACCCCCCCAAAAAATGCTAACCTCTCACCTTTATCAATAACAGGGGAGGTTTATCATGTTTCAGGTGAGACCCAGATGCAGACAATGTTGAAGTAACAACAGTTTATTAATCCAACAGGGGCAGGCAAAAGACAGGTCAAGGGCAGGCAGAGGTCAGTAATCCAGATAGGTTGGACAAAGGCACAGAACGGCAGGCAGGCTCAGGGCAGGCAGAAAGGTCAAAACCGGGAAAACTAGAAACCAGACACAATCAAGCGACAGGAACAGAGGGAATCCCACTGGTAGGCTTGACAAAAGACAGGTGAACCAGATCAGGGTGTGACAAGGTTATCATTTTTTTGGGGGGTATGATCTTTGCTCCTCTGTAACTTTTTCACTCATCATTATTCACAATGAATTCATGATTATCCATAATCATGGTCGCATCCACATGAATGTTATAGTGTTAAGAAACATCTTCTATTCTTAATTAAAATAAAAGTGACTCCAAAATGACACAGTACATTATTCACCATTCAATTCCTATTGTATAAGAGATTAATCAAATAATAAAACACAAAGGATGTCTAAAACAATGATAAAATCATTAATTGAAGCTCAAGCTAAAAACACGAGTTTTCAAAAACTCAAGTTTTTATCTTGATCTTCAATGAATATTATTATATTAATGTGGATGCTACCATGATTATGGATAATCATGAATGAATTTCACTTTCTTTTTATTTAGGCCTAAAAAACCCCGTAATTGTGTCTTTCTTTCCAGCAGGTTAGAGCGTTGGACTAGTAAGGTTGCAATATTGAATCTCCGAGCCGACAAGGTAAAAATCTGTCGTTCTGCCCCTGAACAAGGCAGTTAAGCCACTGTTTCTAGGCCGTCATTGAAAATCAGAGTTCGTTCTTTAACTGACTTGCCTAGTAGGTCTATACGTGCTTTATTTCAAAGGGATATTGTGTCAATTCCTTATGTCACAAGTTACTGGAATAATTGATCACTAATATCTGTTGGGAAAAAAGTCTGGTTATTACCACACAAATACTTGCTTGTTAACAAGGTCAGAGGTCTCTTTCAGAATGATCCATAAGTATTACCCTGT
The DNA here is from genome assembly GCF_045679555.1 of Salvelinus alpinus. Classification (NCBI taxonomy): domain Eukaryota; kingdom Metazoa; phylum Chordata; class Actinopteri; order Salmoniformes; family Salmonidae; genus Salvelinus; species Salvelinus alpinus. The sequence goes on from NC_092089.1 coordinate 96,665,840, forward strand.
GAATCATTACCTGAAGAAACTCAAAAAAGACATTAACATTGATTGCACTTTTTGTGTTGAGCAATCAGAAACAGTTTCACATTTATTTTGGCATTGTCTACATGTAAAACAATTATGGAAAGATATTTACAGTTTTATAATTGTTAATATTCTTGATGACTTTTGTTTTTCTATGGGAGAATGTGCTGCTCGGTTTCCTTAACCATAATAAAGATAAAGAAAAACTATTTTACCTTATAAATCTAATTGTGCTAATAGCAACATTTCATATTCATAAATGTAAATTCACTAATAAAAAAACACTCTTTCGTGTTTTCTAGAAGGAATTCGAGCAGTACATTAAGATCATTATACATTCTTCTAATAAGAAAGCCGTTAAAACAATCAATATGTGTGTTTCTTTTAAGGTCTTCGTATAATCTGTCATTTGTTGTACCCCCTAGCATATGTTATCATTGTCTGTTTGTATACTTCTTATAAGTATACTGATTTTTCTCAAAAATAAAAAATAAATAAAACTAAAACTGACTTGCCTAGTTAAATAAAGGTCAAATAAAAAAACTCTTGCTGCATTACTACCATCTACAGTTCTGGAGTGGAATCACACACTGACTGTGCAATTTCACATTATTTTCTTCAACGATAAAACGTGAAAAAAATCATTAAAAAAATTGAGAATATATACAGTCAAAGCAGGACTATTTGAACATGTCGAATTATCCAGACTCAAAGAGCATGGACCAAATTTGACAGCAAAATAAATAGATGGACCAGGGATGGGCAGAAACAACGCGGGCTTTAGGACCAAGCGTCGCGACTGGACTCAGGGTTGTATTCATTACGCCAATTCTGTTGCAAAACGTTTCTTAAACGGAAGCAAACGGAATGAAACGGGGAGCGACCTACCTTGAATTTGTCTAATATAAAATCTCGGGTTTGTTGCAAAATGAAACTGTTTGCAACCGTTTGTACTAATTATAACCCTGGACTGGAAAATACTGGGGACGCGCCTCAACAAGCAAGTGTTCACAGTACGTCAAATCTCAGATGCAAAACTGGGCAAGCTACGATTTATAACACCGTACAAAATGAGGTAACGAAAACGATTTACGCCTTAAATTAATGCAGTCACATGTAGTAATATTGAATATGGTGCGTGTTTGATCAAACCGGTCTATTTATTCGTAGTTTGGTTTAATAATTCAGAACAATTGATATCAAGAACACAACCTATCCCAGTAGATAGCTAGCTAACGGTAACAGGCTAGCTGGCTACTGTTTGGCATTTTGTTATCATCATCGCCATTTCATTTGCCAGCTATTCATCCCTATATCTAGCTAGATGTCCTGTGTAATATCTAGCTGCATTTACGAAATGGGAACCCTCCGATTTCATTCTCTACAATAAAATTGCCTCAGAACAACAATATAACGTTAATAGGTACAGTAGTTGGTTAGCCTCTAATCAATTCGGTGATAATCATGAAACCAGTTGTAGTCATATGGCAGTAGCAAATTGAGTTAGTTTGTTGCAGATGCATCATGGTTTTCTATCTTTCTGAAGACTAAGATCCCTGTTCATGACACAGTGTCTAAAGTAAAAGTATAAATAATTTAAATGTCCCTATATTAAACAAACCAGACGGCACCATTTTCTTGTTTTCTTATTTGCGGATAACCAGGGGCACACTCCAACATAAATTATATATATTTTTTACATGAATATAAGTTTACATTAAACTATACTATTTATTATATAAAAACACTCATTACCATAACACTTTTTCAAGTTGCTGTAAAAAAAAATATATATATATATTTTTTCTTAAAATAAAGTGTTATTCACCCATGATACATCATCTAGACTAGAGGAGCAGTCGTTAGATGAGTTTATATACCTTCAGAATGAGGATCGCATTCTCAAACACCCTCTTTACAACACTCAACTTTCTCATTACCGAAATGACTGAAATGCTAAAATTGGGATAAACTTGAAGAACCATTACCTTACCAACATGGAGGCATGAATGGGCTTTACTGATGTGGTCAATTATTTGCTGATTCATAATGGCAGTTTCCTATTACTTGCAGATTGAGCTAAGGGCCCCTCTTGTTATTTTACTGCTGCTCTTTAATTATTTGTTACTTTTTAATTTTTAGGTATTTTTCTTAAAACTACGTTGTTGGCTTGTAAGTAAGTAAGCATTTCACTGTAAGGTCTACACCTGTTTGTATTCGGCACATGTGACACATAACATTTTATTTGATTACCATTTTACATTTACATTTAAGTAATTTAGCAGACGCTCTTATCCAGAGCGACTTACAATAACCAAACACACATTTCTCATTACTGCATCATTTTTAGATGAGATTTCTGTAGTAATAATAAACTCATTCTAATGTATAATCAATGGGTGTGATGTGCTGGTAGCTGTCATTATTTACTAGGACCATTGCTTACACCTATTGTATGGATTATTTGTAAAACAGTTATTTGATTAGGTAGGTGGTAGTCAAGAAATATAGGTTTATAAACCCCATTTAATTTACTTACAATCTAGAGTTTGTTTGTTACAATCTAGAGGTTATTCCCCATTTTGACAAGTGTACCTGTTTTAGCACTTACTTATACTGTTGTTTGATATCCCAAGACATTTTTTGGTCCATATCTCACATATTTAGATACTTTAGGCATATCATGTTATGCCATCCCATTCAATTTACAAATACATCTAAAGAACCACACACATCCGTGTACTAATACGGCAATATTACCTGGAAAGACCTTGGAAATGTTACATTTAAGTAACTTTTTTTATGCTTAAGTCCATTTTTGACTTTTGAAGATACATGTATGTAATTAAAGTCCTTATACTGAGGATTAAATAAGGGGTATTTTAGTCAATTGCATTTTGATCCGTGATTTTAGTTTTATGCAAGTCATTTGGGATTATCAATTGACACAGTTTGATGTATTGGGTTACTGAATCTCTAATAGAGCTCAGTACAGTTTTTCAAACTATAAAACCCTCATTAACGAAACATGCATTCTCATCTCCGAAACCTGCTTATCATTACCTTATTGCACCGATATTTAGGAAAATAAAATGTCTACTTTAGTAATTTTGGCTTAATCTGATAGTGTGCCTTTTGTTCTTTATACAAATGTGTACATAAAAAAAACAACAAAATGTATACACAAGTAATTATGACAAAAACAAGATTCAGAAAATGTTTTGTGTTGCGGTAATGAGAAATGGCGAAATAAATGTTAATACATTAAAAAAAAAAAAATTATTCAGTGTCATGGCCTTTTTATTAGGTGAGGAATGTAAAAAAAATTAAGATATATTAGAAATTGATTTGTTTAGCTTTTTTGGACTTGGACATAAACTATTGCAGTAATGAGAATTTTTGCGTTGGTAATTGTGGTAAAATGCATAATATATGATCAATAAACATAAAAATAATTATGAAATAGATTAATACAGATCCTAATATTAGTGATCCAAGAAGAATTATGGTGGAAAATGTTTCTTTTTTTTTGGGTCATGTTTGTTGAGAATCACCCAATGAAACAGCTTTTGACGGCAAGCTTGTGCAGTCATGGAGCAACGCAGGCTCAGTGTCGGGTGTACCTGAGTCAGTCGTGTGCTTATCTTCCTGACTCATCGTTGTTGTTATGGAAATCTCTGGTAGTGAAGAGTACATTCTGAGGTGTTGTGAGTTAGCTAACTATCTATTCTTGGGATCTCTCATCCACATTTCAGATATGTGGCATAATAAGAAGCGGTTTACTAAAGCTGTATTGTAAATCAAGAACCATGTCACTTGCAGCATTAATATGTATTTCCCCCATGTGATTTTCAACCATACTGTACACGGGTTCAGGGTTGCTTCCTATACATTGTTATCAACAACATGGGCGTCGTGATGTACAGCAGAGTAACTTTAGCTCATCAGTGGTACATTTTACGACTTGCCAATCTCCAGCTCAACCAATCCCTGGGTTTGTTAGAGGGGGAGTTTCTCTGGGTCATTCACCCCTATCAGGTGTCCCTAAGGACAACCACCCCGGCGATCTTACACATCTCTATACCCAGCATATCTCATACAGGAGGGGCATCACGTGCAAATAGCTCCAGATACAGTGGGTGTGAGAAGAGATTGTTGTTGTATCAGTAGTGTTGTTACCATTTTTAAGGCTGCTGCTATTTTAGTTTGTACATTTTAGTAACCACTCTCTCTTGTTCTGTCTCTAGCTACTCTCTCTCTCCACTTCTCCTCCTGGTGAAAGACAGCCACTTGATGTTGTTCTGTCTCTAGCTACTCTCTCTCTCCACTTCTCCTCCTGGTGAAAGACAGCCACTTGATGTTGTTCTGTCTCTAGCTACTCTCTCTCTCCACTTCTCCTCCTGGTGAAAGACAGACACTTGATGTGGTTCTGTCTCTAGCTACTCTCTCTCTCCACTTCTCCTCCTGGTGAAAGACAGCCACTTGATGTGGTTCTGTCTCTAGCTACTCTCTCTCTCCACTTCTCCTCCTGGTGAAAGACAGCCACTTGATGTGGTTCTGTCTCTAGCTACTCTCTCTCTCTCCACTTCTCCTCCTGGTGAAAGACAGACACTTGATGTGGTTCTGTCTCTAGCTACTCTCTCTCTCTCCACTTCTCCTCCTGGTGAAAGACAGCCACTTGATGTGGTTCTGTCTCTAGCTACTCTCTCTCTCTCTCCACTTCTCCTCCTGGTGAAAGACAGCCACTTGATGTGGTTCTGTCTCTAGCTACTCTCTCTCTCTCTCCACTTCTCCTCCTGGTGAAAGACAGCCACTTGATGTGGTTCTGTCTCTAGCTACTCTCTCTCTCTCTCCACTTCTCCTCCTGGTGAAAGACAGCCACTTGATGTGGTTCTGTCTCTAGCTACTCTCTCTCTCTCTCCACTTCTCCTCCTGGTGAAAGACAGCCACTTGATGTGGTTCTGTCTCTAGCTACTCTCTCTCTCTCTCCACTTCTCCTCCTGGTGAAAGACAGCCACTTGATGTGGTTCTGTCTCTAGCTACTCTCTCTCTCCACTTCTCCTCCTGGTGAAAGACAGCCACTTGATGTGGTTCTGTCTCTAGCTACTCTCTCTCTCTCCACTTCTCCTCCTAGTGAAAGACAGCCACTTGATGTGGTTCTGTCTCTAGCTACTCTCTCTCTCTCTCCACTTCTCCTCCTGGTGAAAGACAGCCACTTGATGTTGTTCTGTCTCTAGCTACTCTCTCTCTCTCCACTTCTCCTCCTGGTGAAAGACAGCCACTTGATGTGGTTCTGTCTCTAGCTACTCTCTCTCTCTCCACTTCTCCTCCTAGTGAAAGACAGCCACTTGATGTGGTTCTGTCTCTAGCTACTCTCTCTCTCTCTCCACTTCTCCTCCTGGTGAAAGACAGCCACTTGATGTGGTTCTGTCTCTAGCTACTCTCTCTCAAATGCCGACTTCATCCTCCTGAGTGAATTATTTGACAGCCATCGTCTAGACTGTGTATGTTCTGTCTCTAGCTGACTCTGCTCTGGCTCTCGCACTACTACACTGGACTTTGTGCAAACTGGAACCGCATATCCTTAGGCCGAATTTATTGTAGCTGGGGACTTTAATAGAGCAAATCCTAAGGAAAACCAAAGTTTTATAAACACATCGCCTGCCCTACTCGCTCATCAATAATTATTGACCATTGTTACTCCCCCCTTCCAGGACGGCTCCAAGGCCCTCCATCCGCCCTTCCTTCATAAAATCAGATCACGCCTCCCTTCCTATAGGCAGAAACTGAAACAGGAAGTACCCGTTGTAAGGACTGTTCAATGTTGGTCTGACCAATCGGAATCTATGCTTCAAGATTGTTTTGATCATGCGGACTAGGATATGTTCCGAGTTCTCTCGGAGAATATCATTAACTTATACACTGACTCGGTGACTGAATTCATCAGGAAGTGCATAGAGGATGTTGTTCCCACTGATGACATGAGTAAGACATTTAAGCGTGTTAACCCTTGCAAGGCTGCTGGCCCAGACCAGCTGGCTGGAATGATTATGGACATATTAAAACTATCCCAGTCTCTTATCCCCACTCTCTTCAAGATGTCCACCATTGTTTCTGTACCCACAAAGGCGAAGGTAACTGAACTAAATCAGTGGGTCCCAAACTGTGGGGTGCGCCCCTTAGAGGGGACGTGGGGGGTCCGTGTGGGGTTGCAGGTTTTTTAAAGGAACTTAATCTTACTCTTAAATTGTAATAGTAGAATGCATAAGGTGCAATTTCGAAATTGGTTAGTGCATCAATCCCTCTTGTCATGTTAGTCATTACATACAGTTGAAGTCGGAAGTTTATATACACTTAGGTTGGAGTCATTAAAACTCGTTTTTCAACCACCACACATTTTTGGTTAACAAACTATAGTTTTGGAAAGTCGGTTAGGACATCTACTGTGTGCATGACACAAGTCATTTTTCCAACAATAGTTTACAGACAGATTATTTCACTTTTAATTCACTGTATCACAATTCCAGTGGGTCAAAAGTTTACAGACACTAAGTTGACTGTGCCTTTAAAACAGCTTGGAAAATTCCAGAAAATGATGTCATGGCTTTAAAAGCTTCTGATAGGCTAATTGACATCATTTGAGTCAATTGGAGATGTACCTGTGGATGTATTTCAAGGCCTACCTTTAAACTCAGTGCCTCTTTGCTTGACATTATGGGAAAATCAAAAGAAATCAGCCAAGACCTCAGAAAATAAATTGTAGACCTCCACAAGTCTGGTTCATCCTTGGGAGCAATTCCCAAATGCCTGAAGGTACTGTGCCCCTGGTGATGTGTTGGGCTGACCGCACCACCCTCTAGAGAGCACTGAGGTTGCAGACGGTGCCGTTGCCGTACCAGGCGGTGATACAGCCCGACAGAATGCTGTCAATGGTGCATCTGAATATCTTCAGCCTCCTGAGGTTGAAGAGGTTGCTGATGCACCTTCTTCACCAAACTGTCTGTGTGGATAGACCATTTCAGGTTGTCAGTGATGTGCACACTGAGGAACTTAAAGCTTCTCACCCTCTCCACGTCGGTTCCATCGCGCCCACTGCGGTCCCGTGGATAGGGGCGTGCTATCTCCTGAAGTCCACGATCAGATCGTTGACCTGGACATTGCTGACAAGTTATAAATAAGTCTCTAAGGTACAGTTGAAGTCGGAAGTTTACATACACCTTAGCCAAATACATTTAAACTCAGTTTTTCACATTTCCTGACATTTAATCCTAGTAAAAATTCCCTGTCTTAGGTCAGTTAGGATCACCACTTTATTTTAAGAATGAAATGTCAGAATAATAGTAGAGGGAATTATTTATTTCAGGTTTTATTTCTTTCATCACATTCCCAGTGGGTCAGAAGTATACATACACTCAATCAGTATTTGGTAGCATTGCCTTTAAATAATTTAACTTCGGTCAAACGTTTTGGGTAGCCTTCCACAAGCTTCCCACAATCAGTTGGGTGAATTCTGGACCATTCCTCCTGACAGAGCTGGTGTAACTGAGTCAGATTTGTAGGCCTCCTTGCTTGCACATGCTTTTTCAGTTCTGCCCACAGATTTTCTATGAGATTGATGTCAGGGCTTTGTGATGGCCACTCCAATACCTTGACTTTGTCGTCCTTAAGCAATTTTGACACAACTTTGGAAGTATCCTTTGAGTCATTGTCCATTTGGAAGACCCATTTGCGACCAAGGTTTAACTTCCTGACTGACTTCTTGAGATGTTGCTTCAATATATCCACATGATTTTCAAATTCCAAATTTCCCTTACCACATGATGCCATCTATTTTGTGAAGTGCACCAGTCTCTCCTGCAGCAAAGCACCCCCACAACATGATGCTGCAACCCCCGTGCTTCACGGTTGGGATGGTGTTCTTCGGCTTGCAAGCGTCCCCCTTTTTCCTCCAAACATAACAATGGTCATTATGGCCAAACAGTTCTATTTTTGTTTCATCACACCAGAGGACATTTCTCCAAAAGTACGATCTTTGTCCCCATGTGCAGTTGCAAACCGTAGTCTGGCTTTTTTATGGTGGGTTTGGAGTGTAGTATATATCGATACATATAGAGACTGATATGACACTATTGAGCAAAAGACAGGTGTACATTAGACTACAAAAGGAGAAGGCAACTCGTGAGTGCATTTGCCATTCTGGTAAAAACAGGAAACCTAGAAATAACAGACATAATGGCCAAAGCCATAAAATGCATAAAAGCTTAGGGAAAAGAGGAAGAGGCGACACTTAAAGTGCATTGTCTATTGTAGAGGACAGGAGACCAAAGCAAGGCCATGAGTGCATAGGATAGCTGGACATACCGAGGTCAGAGGGACACACAAAGGAGGGTGCCAGCCAAATGACCAACAGATGGACTATAGACATAATACATATATCATTCATAGGACACGAAAGGGTCCTGCCACCATTATAATATAATCAAGAGCGGATACAGGCGTTATTGGGCATGAACAAGCAGGAAGTCTGAAATGAAAGATAATGGTGGCAGATGACCTGAGGGAAGTAACTTCATTAACATGTGTGATGAACTGATATGCTGTGTGTGTATAAAGACAGAGCCAGAGCTCTGTGAAAGGGTGTGTTTTTGCGGACCATCTAGGCTAATGATATACTTTGTATTAAAGCCTATATTGAATTCACAAGTTCTTGTAAGAGTGTTATATTTCTGAGACGATTCTCCACGACAGGAGCAGTGGCTTCTTCCTTGCTGAGCGGCCTTTCAGGTTATGTCGATATAGGACTCGTTTTACTGTGGATATAGATACTTTCGTACCTGTTTCCTCCAGCATCTTCACAAGGTTCTTTGCTGCTGTTCTGGGATTGAGTTGCACTTTTCGCACCAAAGTACGTTCATCTCTAGGAGACAGAACGCGTCTCCTTCCTGAGCGGTATGACGGCTGCGTGGTCCCGTGGTGTTTATTCTTGCGTACTATTGTTTGTACAAATGAACGTGGTACCTTCAGGCGTTTGGAAATTGCTCCCAAGGATGAACCAGACTTGTGGAGGTCAAATTTATTTTTTCAGAGGTCTTGGCTGATTTCTTTTGATTTTCCCATGATGTCAAGCAAAGAGGCACTGAGTTTAAAGGTAGGCATTGAAATACATCCACAGGTACATCTCCAATTGACTCAAATGATGTCAAGTAGCCTATCAGAAGCTTTTAACCTTTCTAGCGCAGGCGTTCCGCTAGCGGAACCCCTCGTCAAAATTCCGCTGAATAGGAAATTCATATATTTTTTTTAAATATGTAACTTTCAACCATTAACAAGTCCAATACAGCAAATGAAAGATAAACATCTTGTTAATCTACCCATCGTTTCCGATTTCAAAAAGGCTTTACAGCGAAAGCACAACATATGATTATGTTAGTTCAGAGCCAAGTCAAAAAAACACAGCCTTTTTCCAGCCAAAGATAGGAGTCACAAAAAGCAGAAATATAGATAAAATTAATCACTAACCTTTGATGATCTTCATCAGATGACACTCATAGGACATCATGTTACACAATACATGTATGTTTTGTTCGACAATGTGCATATTTATATCCAAAAATCTCAGTTTACATTGGCGCGTTACGTGCAGTAATGTTTTGTTTCCAAAACATCCGGTGATCTTGCAGATAGCCACAGAAATCCCAGAAATACTCATAATACACATCGATAAAAGATACAAGTGTTATTCACAGAATTAAAGATAGACTTCTCCTTAATGCAACCGCTGTGTCAAATTTCAAAAAAACTTTGCGGTAAAACATAATCTGAGTACGGCGCTCAGAGCCCAATCCAACCAAATCCAGCCAAAGACATTTCTGCCATGTTGGAGTCAACAGAAGTTAGAAAAAACATGATAAATATTGACTTACCTTTGATGGTCTTCATCTGAATGCACTCCCAGGAATCCCAGTTCGACAATAAATGACTGTATTGTTCCATAAAGTCCATAATTTATGTCCAAATAGCCACTAGTTGTTAGCGTGTTCAGCCCAGTAATCCATCTTCATGAGCACTAGGTCCAGACAAAAACTCGAAAAGTTCCGTTACAGGTCGTAGAAACATATCAAACGATGTATGAAATCAATCTTTAGGATGTTTTTAACATAAATCATCAATAATGTTCCAACTGGAGAATTTCATAGTCTGTAGCAAAGCACTGGAACGAGAGCTACCTCTGTCGGGAGCGCACGTCACGAGCCTGAGACACTCTGCCAGACCACTGACTCATTCAGCTCCCATTCCCCCCTCCTTTATAGCAGAAGCCTGAAACAAGTTTCTAAAGACGGTTGACATCTAGTGGAAGCCTTAGGAAGTGCAACTTAACCCCATAGACACTGTGTATTCGGTAGGCCAAGCTTTGAAAAACTACAAACCTCAAATCCAACCAGGAAGTGGGAAATCTATCTCAGGTTTTCACCTGCCATATGAGTTCTGTTATACTCACAGACATCATTCAAACAGTTTTAGAAACTTCAGAGTGCTTTTTTATCCAATACTACTAATAATATGCATATATTAGCATCTGGGACAGAGTAGCAGGCAGTTTACTCTGGGCACGCATTTCATGCAAAAGTGAAAATGCTGCCCCCTATCCCAAACAGGTTTTAAAGCCATGACATACTTTTCTGGAATTTTCCAAGCTACATACTTTTCTGGAATTTTCCAAGCTGTTTTAAAGCCACAGTCAACTTAGTGTATGTAAACTTTTGACCCACTGGAATTGTGATACAGTGAATTATAAGTGAAATAATCTGTCTGTAAACAATGACTTGTGTCATGCACACAGTAGATGTCCTAACCGACTTTCCAAAACTATAGTTTGTTAACAAGAAATTTGTGGAGTGGTTGAAAAATGAGTTTTAATGACTCCAACCTAAATGAAGGTAAACTTGCGACTTCAACTGTATATTCCGGACTCTGACATTCTAATATTTATATTTTTCTTATTTTTTGGGGGATTTGCATGTTTTATATTGTTAGGTATTACTGCACTGTTGGAGCTAGGAACATAAGCATTTCGCTACACTCGCGATAATCTGCCAAATATGTGTACGTGACCAATAACATTTGATTTGATCGTTTTTTTAATCTCTCTGCTCATCCTTCAGGTTGCATTGACCCTGATAGTACTACCCCAGTAGCCTAGCACGAGGTGGAGGCTGGGTCACAGTGGTCAGTAACCCAGCTAGGAGGCTTGGCTCCAGGCTAGCCAGCCTGCCAGCAGAGGGAGGGGAACGGCCTGGTGAGCTGCGGAGACAAGCAGCGGCGGGGGGGTTGTGATGAGCGGGAAGAGCCTGCTGTTAAAGGTGATCCTGCTGGGGGACGGTGGCGTGGGGAAGTCTTCCTTAATGAACCGCTACGTGACGGACCGCTTCGACGCCCAGTCCTTCCACACCATCGGGGTGGAGTTCCTCAACAGAGACCTGGAGGTCAGATTAGAGCCCTTTCTGAATGAATCTTTTCTTCATTCGTGGTGGCATTATATCCCCTTGCCTTCTTCTCAAAATGTAAAATAAGGGGAGGGACCTTGGACCTTCTCCAATAAGATTGAGGAGGCGGCGAGGAGATAGAGCCAAGGTCTGTCTGAAATTGAATAATAATAATAATTATTATAATGTGTCTTGCATCTCAACAAACCAGAGCATCCGCACGTGAGTGCATAAATACATAAGTACATGCAGTAATTACAGCAGACAACACGTGGATACAGTTCGTAATTCGGTTTGTAAATTCAAATTCCTGGGGGGGCATGTTGAGCAGTAATTTGTTCTGTTCTCTCTATAGGCTAGTGCAGTGGATTACTTTTTGACCCCATAAAAATGTGTTTTCATAAAGGTATTGTTTTGCTGTACTACTGTCATTGACTCTACTGTTTTATATCTTTATGATGGCTGTGTATATTATGTACAAATCTTATTGTCTTTGGGGGCAATAAAGGTTTCTCTTCGGGATAATTCATGTTTTCATTCACTTCCTCCAGGTGGACGGACGCCTGGTGACCCTTCAGATCTGGGACACGGCTGGTCAGGAGCGCTTCAAGTCCCTGAGGACGCCGTTCTACCGTGGCGCCGACTGCTGCCTCCTCACCTTCGCTGTGGACGACCTGCACAGCTTCCAGAACCTGGCCAGCTGGAAGAAAGAGTTCATGTGTTACTCTGACGTACGAGACCCAGAGAGGTTCCCCTTCGTTGTCCTGGGCAACAAGGTGGACAAAGAGGGGAGGGAGGTGGGGGAGGACGAGGCTCGGGCCTGGTGCGAGGAGAACGGCTGTTGTCCCTACTTCGAGACCAGTGCTAAGGACGATACTAACGTGGGAGTGGCGTTCGAGGCGGCGGTACGGGAGGTTCTGGCGGCGGAGGATCAGATCGACCACACGCTGTTGAGTAGCACTATCGATCTCCACGGCAACCGTAAAGTACCGCGCTCTTCTTGCTGCTGATTGGTTGAAAGGACTGGTTTCTCTCTCCGTCCAGCCTGTAGCATCCTGAGGGCTAGAGAGCTGTTCTGCTCTCCACTGATCTCTATGGTTACTTACCTGATGCAGGTACAAGCTGCTGAGACTGATGATCGGGTATCAATACAGCTGATAAGAAGAGAATCAGGCTATCAATGCAGCCGAAGGCTATCAATGCAGCTGATTTTAAAGAGTGTTGGATTGTCAGTATCAACACATCTGATTTTTAAAGTTTATCAATGAGGTACAATGTAACAGGTACACCATGTTGTTCAACTCGGTCTGCTTTCAGCAGTATAGCACAAAACTGCTCTCTCCATCCAGCCAGCCAGCTTCATGTACCTGCCCTGTGTAATGTTTTCAGCATATAGGCCTAGCCCTCTTACAGAACAGTCATTTTAATCTGATAATATTCATGTGTCCTTTCTGTTCTCCTCTCCAAGAGCACAGGCTGCTTGTGGCACAGCAACTTTCTCATTCATCTCTTTATCTGTCTGCTAAGTCTGCTAAGGTCTCATAGGTACTTTGACCAGAACACGATTCTATCACACTGTCAGGTCTCATGACAGTGGTTGGCTGACTGACCGGTGGAATATCATTTAATATAATACATAGACATGGTGTGACTGGGGGAATATCATTTAATATAATATATAGACATGGTGTGTTGACTGACTGGTGGAATATCATTTAATATAATATATAGACATGGTCTGACTGGGGGAATATCATTTAATATAATACATAGACATGGTCTGACTGGTGGAATATCATTTAATATAATACATAGACATGGTCTGACTGGTGGAATATCATTTAATATAATACATAGACATGGTGTGACTGGGGGAATATCATTTAATATAATACATAGACATGGTGTGACTGGGGGAATATCATTTAATATAATACATAGACATGGTCTGACTGGTGGAATATCATTTAATATAATACATAGACATGGTGTGACTGGGGGAATATCATTTAATATAATACATAGACATGGTGTGACTGGTGGAATATCATTTAATATAATACATAGACATGGTGTGACTGGGGGAATATCATTTAATATAATACATAGACATGGTGTGACTGGGGGAATATCATTTAATATAATACATAGACATGGTGTGTTGACTGACTGGTGGAATATCATTTAATATAATACATAGACATGGTGTGACTGGTGGAATATCATTTAATATAATACATAGACATGGTCTGACTGGTGGAATATCATTTAATATAATACATAGACATGGTGTGTTGACTGACTGGGGGAATATCATTTAATATAATACATAGACATGGTGTGACTGGTGGAATATCATTTAATATAATACATAGACATGGTCTGACTGGTGGAATATCATTTAATATAATACATAGACATGGTCTGACTGGTGGAATATCATTTAATATAATACATAGACATGGTCTGACTGGGGGAATATCATTTAATATAATACATAGACATGGTGTGACTGGTGGAATATCATTTAATATAATACATAGACATGGTGTGACTGGTGGAATATCATTTAATATAATACATAGACATGGTGTGACTGGGGGAATATCATTTAATATAATACATAGACATGGTGTGACTGGTGGAATATCATTTAATATAATACATAGACATGGTGTGACTGGTGGAATATCATTTAATATAATACATAGACATGGTCTGACTGGGGGAATATCATTTAATATAATACATAGACATGGTGTGTTGACTGACTGGTGGAATATCATTTAATATAATACATAGACATGGTGTGACTGGGGGGAATATCATTTAATATAATACATAGACATGGTGTGTTGACTGACTGGTGGAATATCATTTAATATAATACATAGACATGGTCTGACTGGGGGAATATCATTTAATATAATACATAGACATGGTGTGACTGGTGGAATATCATTTAATATAATACATAGACATGGTGTGACTGGTGGAATATCATTTAATATAATACATAGACATGGTGTGTTGACTGACTGGGGGAATATCATTTAATATAATACATAGACATGGTCTGACTGGGGGAATATCATTTAATATAATACATAGACATGGTGTGACTGGGGGAATATCATTTAATATAATACATAGACATGGTCTGACTGGTGGAATATCATTTAATATAATACATAGACATGGTGTGTTGACTGACTGGTGGAATATCATTTAATATAATACATAGACATGGTCTGACTGGGGGAATATCATTTAATATAATACATAGACATGGTCTGACTGGTGGAATATCATTTAATATAATACATAGACATGGTGTGTTGACTGACTGGGGGAATATCATTTAATATAATACATAGACATTGTCTGACTGGTGGAATATCATTTAATATAATACATAGACATGGTGTGACTGGTGGAATATCATTTGATATAATACATAGACATGGTCTGACTGGTGGAATATCATTTAATATAATACATAGACATGGTCTGACTGGTGGAATATCATTTAATATAATACATAGACATGGTCTGACTGGTGGAATATCATTTAATATAATACATAGACATGGTGTGACTGGTGGAATATCATTTAATATAATACATAGACATGGTGTGACTGGGGGAATATCATTTAATATAATACATAGACATGGTGTGACTGGTGGAATATAATTTAATATAATACATAGACATGGTGTGACTGGTGGAATATCATTTAATATAATACATAGACATGGTGTGACTGGGGGAATATCATTTAATATAATACATAGACATGGTGTGACTGGTGGAATATCATTTAATATAATACATAGACATGGTGTGACTGGGGGAATATCATTTAATATAATACATAGACATGGTGTGACTGGGGGAATATCATTTAATATAATACATAGACATGGTGTGTTGACTGACTGGGGGAATATCATTTAATATAATACATAGACATGGTGTGTTGACTGACTGGTGGAATATCATTTAATATAATACATAGACATGGTGTGACTGGGGGAATATCATTTAATATAATACATAGACATGGTGTGTTGACTGACTGGGGGAATATCATTTAATATAATACATAGACATGGTGTGTTGACTGACTGGGGGAATATCATTTAATATAATACATAGACATGGTGTGTTGACTGACTGGGGGAATATCATTTAATATAATACATAGACATGGTGTGACTGGTGGAATATCATTTAATATAATACATAGACATGGTGTGACTGGGGGAATATCATTTAATATAATACATAGACATGGTGTGACTGGTGGAATATCATTTAATATAATACATAGACATGGTCTGACTGGGGGAATATCATTTAATATAATACATAGACATGGTGTGTTGACTGACTGGGGGAATATCATTTAATATAATACATAGACATGGTCTGACTGGTGGAATATCATTTAATATAATACATAGACATGGTGTGTTGACTGACTGGTGGAATATCATTTAATATAATACATAGACATGGTCTGACTGGGGGAATATCATTTAATATAATACATAGACATGGTGTGACTGGGGGAATATCATTTAATATAATACATAGACATGGTCTGACTGGTGGAATATCATTTAATATAATACATAGACATGGTGTGACTGGGGGAATATCATTTAATACACTGACATAGACCTCTACATGAAGCTGGACTTTATCCAGTCACACATCTTGTTTAAGAACTGACAACATTGATTGCACACATTACTGTACCAGGACAAATGTTTACTGCACAAAAAAGGAATTAGATTTTATTTGTTTGATTTTCTCCAAAGGGAAAGATGTTTCTGTTCTGTCATATCAGTTAACACTGGGTACATATCTATTTGAGGTAGTTTGTATCTATACCAGATGCTACAGTTTCTCGTCCTTTAGGCTTTCTAGGTCTGAATCAGAAGTGTTAGGTCTACGTGTGAGAGTTGCAGGAGACGCCTGTTTTAATTTCATCCCTTACCTACTACGGTACGTACAGTTGAAGTCGGAAGTTTTCAGAAACTAGTTTTAATGACTCCAACCTAAGTGTTTCAACCACTCTACAAATTTCTTGTTAACAAACTTTTACTTACTACGGTACATACCTTGTTTTGTGAGATCCCCTTCATTTTTTTTGTCGGTCTCTCCTGACACCAATGATAGGGATATAATGTTGTTAATCAATAAAGTGTATTCCTTATAGATGTGACAGTTTTTTTTTGTTTGGCTTATGGCAGATCTCTTTTTCTTTTCAGAGGTTAATTTAGGTTCTGATATTTACTGTGGGTTTTCTACCATGTACAGTGGCTTGCGAAAGTATTCACCCCCCTTGGCATTTTTCCTATTTTGTTGCCTTACAACCTGGAATTAAAAATAGATTTTTTGGGGGGTTTTATCATTTTATTTACCCAACATGCCTATCACTTTTTAAAGATGCACAATATTTTTTTGTGAAACAAACAAGAAATAAGAAAAAAAAACAGAAAACTTGAGCGTGCATAACTATTCATCTCCCCAAAGTCAATACTTTGTAGAGCCACCTTTTGTAGCAATTACAGCTGCAAGTCTCTATGGGTATGTGTCTATAAGCTTGGCACATCTAGCCACTGGGATTTTTGCCCATTCTTCAAGGCAAAACTGCTCCAGCTCCTTCAAGTTGGATGGGTTCCACTGGTGTACAGCAATCTAAGTCATACCACAGATTCTCAATTGGATTGAGGTTTGGGCTTTGACTAGGCCATTCCAAGACATTTAAATGTTTCCCCTTAAACAACTCAAGTGTTGCTTTAGCAGTATGATTACTGAAACAGATTTCCCTCAAGAATTTCCCTGTATTTAGCGCCATCCATCATTCCTTTAATTCTGACCAGTTTCCCAGTCCCTGCCGATGAAAAACATACCCACAGCATGATGCTGCCACCACCATGCTTCACTGTTGGGATGATGTTCTTGGGGTGATGAGAGGTGTTAGGTTTGCGCCAGACAAAGCGTTTTCCTTAATGGCCAAAAAGCAACATTTTAGTCTAATCTGACCAGAGTACCTTCTTCCATATGTTTTGGGAGTCTCCCACATGCATTTTGGCGAACACCAAAAGTGTTTGCTTATTTTTTTCTGGCCAGTCTTCCGTAAAGCCCAGCTTTGTGGAGTGTACGGCTTAAAGTGGTCCTATGGACAGATACTCCAATCTCCGCTGTGGAGCTTTGCAGCTCCTTCAGGGTTATCTTTGGTCTCTTTGTTGCCTCAGATTATTGCCCTCCTTGCCTGGTCCATGAGTTTTGGTGGGTGGCCCTCTCTTGGCAGGTTTGTTGTGGTGCCATATTCTTTCCATGTAAAAAAAATAATGGATTTAATGGTGTTCTGTGGGATGTTCAAAGTTTCTGATATTTTTTTATAACCCAACCCTGATCTGTACTTCTCCATAACTTTGTCCCTGACCTGTTTGGAGAGCTCCTTGGTCTTCATGGTGCCGCTTGCTTGGTGGTGCCCCTTGCTTAGTTGTGTTGCAGACTCTGGGGCCTTTTGGAACAGGTGTGTATGTACTGAGATCATGTGACACTTAGATTGCACACAGGTGGACTTTATTTAACAAATTATGTGACTTCTGAAGGTAATTGGTTGCACCAGACCTTATTTAGGGGCTTCATAGCAAAGGGGGTGAATACATATGCACGCACCACTTTTCTGTTACATTTTTTTTGCAATTTGTTTAAACAAGTTCTTTTTTTAATTTCACTTCACCAATTTGGACTATTTTGTGTATGTCCATTACATGAAATCCAAATACAAATCTATTTACATTACAGGTTGTAATGCAGCAAAATAGTAAAAACGCCAAGGGGGATGAATACTTTTGCAAGGCACTGTAACTTATGTTTGGGTTGGTGTGTCACTAAGGAAGAGGGATGGTTTGTTTCCCAGCCCTATTGCCTTGCCTGTCTACTGCATGGGCCCTGCTCTAGAACACTGACAGTTCTGGAACATTCTAGGTTCTAGATAGAACCTTATATAATCTAGAACATTGGTAGCTGTAGAGCATTCCAGTCAGAGAACATTCTAGAAATAATATAAGAACATTCCAGTCCTTCATCTGATGTCATAGCCACCCCTCTACTCCTCTGATTTGCCCAGTTGATATTCGTTGATTAGTCTTATTTGAACAACCTGAGCGGACAGAACAATTATTGTACCTTTTAATGTACAGATATTGCATTTTCTCCCGTAAGTATTGATAAGAGGGAAACATAAGTGAGGATTATCTTAAAAGCATTATAATTTTTTGTTGTTATTTTACATCAGTGTCGACCTATGCTGGCCTGCCCTCACTGGATTTGAACGATGTAGCCTAAATCAAAGGATCAGTTTGAAAATTTTTTTGAGGACCTTATTTGGTCATTATTTGAAGGAAAATAGCATTACTGATGTTATACAATACTTCTGATGCCTGAAGCCACAGTTGACACTTCAGTTGTCTGTTTCCAGTATTTTACCTAGTCGTCAACATGGTACTGTTGCTATGCCTACCAAATGAATCAACCATTGCGGCGTTGCATTACTACTACAATACTTTGTTATTTTATTTGCATGCATGTGAAATTCACTGATTCAAGTTCCATGTCTTTATATATCTTTTAAAAAGTGATGTTTGTGTGTTGTACCAATCTAAAGGAAGGTATAAGTAATCTGCCTCTCAATTCAAATGAAATGACTGTCTGGTACAGCAGAGGGGTTCACTGTGAAAGAACCAGCCGTTCACTGAAACTTTAGCACTGTGTTATGTTGCCTCTGATGTCGTGGTACACCTGTATCTATTGAAGATGTTGATTTGTCAATTTACTCAACCTGTGGTATTTAGGAAAACAGTATAACAAGTACATTTGGAATGTTCTAGGTTATGGTATGTAACAAAGTATTACCAGAAGAAAAAAACTACACACAATGTATTTTACCCAATGGAAAGAGGGCTGGACGTCTATTACGAGACATCACATTCCACTGCTATGTCAACTACATTCCTGAGAATGTATTCCACCTGTCATACTCTTAACATACAGTTCTCGTCTCCTCACCATCTAGTCTCGTCTCACTCCCACTAACCAATATTGATGACCTATTTTGTTTTTAATCTATATGTTGAATAAGAAAAATGTACACAGTAATGTTTAATTTGGGCTTGCCACAGTGCACAAAGACATGGCTACACGTACATTGTAAAAGGGCATTCGTTTCATTCCTGAAATAACTGTACAATCACTGAAATCCTCAATACTACTGTACAAACTGACTAAAATAGCATTTTTAACCTGTTTGTTATCCTGCTTTGAGCTGAGAGGTGTAGAACTGTCATAGAGTTGATGTAGGAATATAACTGTATATCTGTTGATTTGCTTGTAACTCCAATATCAAACCTTCCTTAAAACCTCTTCATTGCCCTATGGAGGTTAAGACTGTCCCTTTACAGAGCGGCGTCCCAAATGGCACCCTATTAATACAGTATATAGTGCACAGCTCTTTATCAGAGCCCTATGGCCCCTGTTCAGAATGATGGCACTATATAGGGAATCAGCCCTGTGGCCCCTGGTCAGAATGATGGCACTATATAGGGAATCAGCCCTATGGCCCCTGGTCAGAATGATGGGAATCAGCCCTGTTGCCCCTGGTCAGAATGATGGCACTATATAGGGAATCAGCCCTGTGGCCCCTGGTCAGAATGATGGCATTATATAGGGAATCAGCCCTGTTGCCCCTGGTCAGAATGATGGCACTATATAGGGAATCAGCCCTGTTGCCCCTGGTCAGAATGATGGCACTATATAGGGAATCAGCCCTATGGCCCCTGGTCAGAATGATGGCACTATATAGGGAATCAGCCCTATGGCCCCTGGTCAGAATGATGGCACTATATAGGGAATCAGCCCTATGGCCCCTGGTCAGAATGATGGCACTATATAGGGAATCAGCCCTGTGGCCCCTGGTCAGAATGATGGCACTATATAGGGAATCAGCCCTGTGGCCCCTGGTCAGAATGATGGCACTATATAGGGAATCAGCCCTGTGGCCCCAGGTCAGAATGATGGCACTATATAGGGAATCAGCCCTGTGGCCCCTGGTCAGAATGATGGCACTATATAGGGAATCAGCCCTATGGCCCCTGTTCAGAATGATGGCACTATATAGGGAATCAGCCCTGTGGCCCCTGGTCAGAATGATGGCACTATATAGGGAATCAGCCCTGTGGCCCCTGGTCAGAATGATGGCACTATATAGGGAATCAGCCCTATGGCCCCTGGTCAGAATGATGGCACTATATAGGGAATCAGCCCTATGGCCCCTGGTCAGAATGATGGCACTATATAGGGAATCAGCCCTGTTGCCCCTGGTCAGAATGATGGCACTATATAGGGAATCAGCCCTGTTGCCCCTGGTCAGAATGATGGGAATCAGCCCTATGGCCCCTGGTCAGAATGATGGGAATCAGCCCTATGGCCCCTGGTCAGAATGATGGCACTATATAGGGAATCAGCCCTATGGCCCTTGGTCAGAATGATGGCACTATATAGGGAATCAGCCATATGGCCCCTGGTCAGAATGATGTCACTATATAGGGAATCAGCCCTGTTGCCCCTGGTCAGAATGATGGCACTATATAGGGAATCAGCCCTATGGCCCCTGGTCAGAATGATGGTACTATATAGGGAATAGGGTGCCATATGGGATGCAGAAGACTGATGTAGGTGTGAATACTATCCAATAATGTACGACAACTAATAAAACCAAAAACATGCAACATACCAAATACAGGAACTGACTTATGTGTTTATTTTGAGTACATGATTCTTTGGAAAGTGCATTGTTAGAATCCGATCACAGTAATTATTGCATATCTTCTTTATTTACCTCGATTTGGCCAAAAGAAAAGCAAAACACATTTGATATGGTAACCTTTCATATTCGTCCCCTCAAAGAAAAGAAGAAGAAAAAAGCAGGGCCCTAATAGGGTTGTCTTTGTCCAACATATCACCACTGTGTACAACTCAAAAAGTCTAACTGGGAATTTAAGGTGGAACGCAAGTCATGTAAACCTACAAAATTAACACACTTAACTTCATAGGACTTCAGAGCCCATGTATGGGCTAGTGTCAGATAAATCTGTACATAAATAAAGAATATATTTTAACATGGAATAATATCCTGACAATGGATCTGGCCTGATTCTAAAACGGCTACTAGATCCAAAGTAGAAGTAAACTCTGCAGGAATCTCAACAGCTCTCCAAACTTAACCACCCACTGGGATAAGACAATAATAAATGTGTGTGGGTTTAAAGACTAAGGATATAAAACAAATGATTCTATTCAATATTAGGGAGGAACCTTTCACGGGACAGTTTCCCAGACTCAGATTAGTAGGTTTAGTCCTGGATTAAAAAGCATGCTCAATGGAGATTCTCCACTGAAAAAGTGCTGTTAAATCCAGGATTAGGTTTAAATCTGGGTACGGGAAACTTCAAGTTTAGGGAGTCAGCTCTCCAGCTGATCGTTACCATGGAGGATTGAGGGGGGGGGGGGGGTCAGTCAGTCAGGAGGTAGACTATCAGATATGATGTGGGGGGCATAAGGGGAGAGCATTGTCCCTCCTATGTCCTTCTGCAGTCTACCGTACAGCTCATAGCTTTTCCTCTTCTCTTTCTCCTGCCTCCGCTCTTCCTTTAGGTCCACCTGTCTGACTGCCAGCTGGAGGGAGCAGTGAATCTGAGGGGGAAGAGAAGCGATAAGAGAAACAGAGAACACCAGCCCCAGGAGGACATGGCCTACAGTAGCGTCAAGCCAATCAACAATAGCAAGGCACAAAAACAGGCTTTTCTCACAACACATTTACTGATAGAGGTGTAACAGAGTTGCTTCAGTGAGCTACGTTTGTGTGATTGAGCAGCCTAGTTTCCCGTGGCAGACTTGACATAAATGTTAATAAATAAATGCCACATCGAGGAGCTGGCAGGTTACACATGGTTGTAGCCTTAAGAGTAGCATGGACATCATGGGTTCGATACCCGGTCGTAACAAAAAGAGAGAGAATAACTTCCTTAAAAAGGAGAGGCCATCTTTTATTACCAAACCAACATAGTTTCATAAAACACAAAGAAACGAAACAGCCAGCTGTCAATTCACAAAACCAACCTCTGCTGCTGGATAAAGCTTCCATCCAATTGGATAACCTATACTCACAGTATGTTACAAGATATTTTGTTAGTTAAAGAAGCCGTCTTTTAAAACAAAGTGTAAATTGGAATTAAGATTAGTACATTTACCTACAGTAAGTAGTAGGGTGTTATACAATAACTACTAATATTTTCTAGACAGCTACAGAGACCAAACTGCATCGTTTTGCCTCTATAACGGAACCTCATCCCTTGCAAACGATACCATCAATACCGCCAGAAGGGAGAGCAATAATAAAATCCCCTCAATGTAGTGCCATACAGAGTAAAGCATCTTGAGAGGTTTTAATCTTCTAAATAACATAAAAAGTTTGCTAAAAAAAATAAGCAGCTGTAACAACTTTACCATCTTAACATAAAAAAAAGAGAAATGAAGGACTTCTCTACATCTGTACCAACCAGAAGTCTATGACACAAACTCACTAAAAATGCTGTCCCTTTTCTCAGATGAGATATCCCTAAATTCAAACAAACGTTAACCCTTTTCTTTCTAAGTCCCTTCACAGGGTCCATCACCTCCAACAGATGGGTTGTCGTGCAGCAGTGGGTCCGTCACAGAAGGGTTGTATTCAGGCCATTGAGAGAAGACTTCAGCCTTTTTCCTTGTCTTTGTCATGAAGACCTTCTCCCTCTGACATTCAATATGACCCTTGCCACAGACTAAGGTCCCTATAGTAACAAAGGGGCCTTGTCACACAGACCCCCCCCCCCCCTTCCACCCAGGGCCGGTGGACCCTAGGAACCCCCTCTGATTGGTTAGTTTTCTAAGAAGTCCTAAGGGGGGCGGCCTCCATTGTTGAGGCCTTTCTGCTGCCCGTGAGAAAAGGACCTGAGGTCAGAGAGAAGAACTGCAAATGCACGCTTGTCTGGCACCATGGCAACCAGATGTGAGGGATGGTACCCATAGTAACAGATTATAATCCCATAGCCTAAACTAGGCAAGTAGTCCCTAACCATGAGAGTCAGTGTGACATTTATAACTGAAGATATGTCAAATATACATTTTGTTATGTTACCAAAATTATTAGTTAGGTTTTACATGCGATTTCTTTTTAAAAGTGAGGAAAGATAAAACATGGAGGAGTATATGCCATGTACACTAACCTCAGTATATGAAGAAGATTACGTCAATCTTTACAAACATTTGGTGACACACGACAAAAATACACATGGAGAATAACAAAAATACAGAAAACTTGAAGACGGCTTCAGAGCAAACTAAATGTAACATGAGAAAGACAGTGACAAAGCAGTAGAAAAAGGTAGTATACGTCTGGGTTTCTCAACAACACATCCACTAAACCACCCGTTGTGCAATGACACAGTACAGGGAAAGGCTGGTGGGTCTTGAAGGGAAAATGGACAGAATAGGATTCACTCAAGGTATCAATCATTTAAGTTCAAAGAATCAACCACCGGTGGTGTTGAAGATAGGTAGAGGGGTGTTAGAGTCATAGTGTCCCCTCTGGGTGTCTGTCGGATGGAGAGACAGGAGGGGAGGAGGAGGAGAGTCTAACACCGTGTGCCTATACCCTTTCTCCCCAGGTACCGCAGCAACGCAAAGTTATAGGTGGTGGACACCATGTAGGTGAGCTAGAGAGACATGGAGAGAGAGAGAGGGAAAGAAAGGAGAGCATTGAACAGAAAAAAAGAGACAAAAATACAGAATTGAGCACCATTTCACACTTTTATTATGTTCATCAAGGTCCATGACAATCTCAGTGTAATTCTAAGCAGCTACAGTAGGCTACATTAACAGTGTACTGATATGGCAATGTAACTATGGGATCTTCCCAGCAGGAAAAGTACCAGCCGTTATGACATTATTACAGTGTTTCTATGATCAGAATCAGCTGAGAAGTGAAAGAACAGAGAGCTACAGTGCGACTCAGCCATGGAGGCCTGACATTCCTGAACACCTACACTGACTATGTCACATGCGACACAACTCTATTGTAAAGTTGTAGCCAATCTGCTCCCAGTTAAGAGATTAGGGCAGGGTCACTCACCAGCGCCAAGAGTGTGATGCCAGCCCCGGCAAACGTTGCGATGTACAGGTCGTAGGTCAGACGGAACTGTAAAAGAACAAATCAGAGATGAGTCAGAGTAATCATGTGTCAATTCTAGAAACACGTTGACATTCTAGACACGCTTTGTTTCCTCGTGTCTGCCAAGTTTCATCATGAGAGAGACTGTATTACTGACCTCTCTGGTTTTGCAGACAGTGGACAGTGTCATTCCACAAGCTTTGCCTGGCATCGCATTCCATGGTAGAAGCCCTGAAAGAAATGGAAAAAAATACTTTTGATTCTCTGCTGTAAACTTTCAGCTTTTGTAGTTGGAAATGTCACTCCAAATTTCCACAGAGTAGATTTTAATGAATAGAGCACTCGGAATCCACATGAATGATTAGGTCGTGTAGAGAACTACAGTGAGGTAAGGTTTACATGTTACCATATAGATGAACATAATGGATGATATCACCTCACTATAGTTCTTTATGTTTGATGTCCTTACCGTACTGCCTGGCGTCAATACAGAGCTGGTTGATGCTAGCTGGGGTCTCAGTCAGGACGGTGATGGTGTGGCAGGTAGTGTCCATGTTGTAGAAGAAGTAGACAGGCAAGGCAGAGAAGGCAAACACCAACAGCCACACCACCACCAGCAGGTACGTTATCAATATAAACTGGAGATGAAGGGAGAGAGAGATGGATGTTTAGGTATTATGAAATCATAACAGGCCAGAAATGAATCAGTTTTGTTGAGCTCTCATCTCCACCCTCAAACTAACCCTCACTCTCTTACCTCTATCCCACTAGCCTCAGCCCCCACTCTACCTCCACCCCATCCTCTCAACTATCTTCTTACCTCCGCCCCACCCTGTTACCGTCACACCTCCGCCCCACCCTGTTACCGTCACACCTCCGCCCCACCCTGTTACCGTCACACCTCCGCCCCACCCTGTTACCGTCACACCTCCGCCCCACCCTGTTACCGTCACACCTCCACCCCACCCTGTTACCGTCACACCTCCACCCCACCCTGTTACCGTCACACCTCCACCCCACCCTGTTACCGTCACACCTCCACCCCACCCTGTTACCGTCACACCTCCACCCCACCCTGTTACCGTCACACCTCCTCTCCACCATTCCCCCACTCTCTCACCGTGCTACTAAGACAGCGTCCACACAGGGTGCTCCTGAACTCTCCGAAGGTCTGCTTGGTGGCGCTGGTGGTGTAGAATCCCTCCGCCAGCAGTACGATGCAGTAGAGGAAGAAGAATGAAGCCAAGCCATAGATAACATACTGGAAATACTGGATACTATGTAGGAAGAGAAGAAGAGGAGGGAGAGGAGGGGCAGGGGGAGAACCGAGAGGCGGCGGGGCAGGGGGGAGAACCGAGAGGCGGCGGGGCAGGGGGGAGAACCGAGAGGCGGAGGGGCAGGGGGGAGAACCGAGAGGCGGAGGGGCAGGGGGGAGAACCGAGAGGCGGCGGGGGCAGGGGGAGAAGAGGAGGGGAAAAAGTATTAGGACATCAGTACAGAGGTCAGTGGGTCTACCATTAACAGTGGGTCTACCATTAACAGTGGGTCTACCATTAACAGTGGGTCTACCATTAACAGTGGGTCTACCATTAACAGTGGGTCTACCATTAACAGTGGGTCTACCATTAACAGTGGGTCTACCATTAACAGTGGGTCTACCATTAACAGTGGGTCTACCATTAACAGTGGGTCTACCATTTAGTTTAAAATAATTATACAGTAGACCTAGGGGACATCTAAACCAGAGGTGGCCAATCCTGGTCCTGGATCACCAAAACAATTGAGGTTTTTGTTCCAGCCCAGCTTTAAGTCTTGGCCACCCATTTTCTAATCAGTTACAGATATTCCTTGGGGGGGGGTAAAGCAATAGCCTTTGAGCCACTCACAGGTAGGCCAGGGTAATGTAGTCCTGTAGGTTACGGGCGAAGTATGTCTCGATGAGTCTCTCCGTCTCAGTGAGGGCCTGGTGACCACAGCCACAGAACAGAGCTATCCCTGAGAAACACAGCAGAGTGGCCACCAGCGAGCAATATGGTACTCCTCCCAGGCACTTCATACAGCAGTCATAACAACCTATAGGACAGGACATAACGACATAGGGGTTAATGTAGGGTTACGTATGGGTTACCTCGAGAGAAGCATAGGGCAATCCTCCCAGGCACTTCCTACAGCAGTCACAACAACCAAGACAGGCTATAACAACACCAGGGGAGTGTTAATGAACATAACGTCACTGTGACTACATGGATGGATAATCAACAGCTGTCTACTGGAAGGATCTGGCTTCAGTTATTACACTATCCAGCTGTGGTCGTAAAATAGCTCATCCCCGAGTTACTCCGAGGCCTTGGACTGTTCTGTTCTCTATGCACAGTAGTGTTTGGTCTGTCTGCTCGATACGTGGCATTCGTCCCCAGAGTCAAGTGCTGTGAATGGGGCCTCAGGACGTGAGGATCTGTCTGTTTGTCCCAACACTAACCCCAGCTCCAATCACCGCTCACACCATGGGGACAGTGAGAAAAGATGGAGGACAGTGAAAGAGAGACGAAGAAGAGAGAGGCTGCTTGTGTGACTGCAGAGACAATGTTCTTTGTCCCGGTGCAGTTTGGGAAGACAAGGGCCACCAATGTCACGCAAACAATAGCCAGAGCCACCTCCAGCACCCACACTGGGGTTTATAGGAGCAGAAGGAGGCTTGTGATAACCAGAGGCACATCCAATAGTCTGTGGTGGAAGTGGGGAAAGATCTCAGAAGACTGGCTGGAGCTGGTACCATTATAACAGTTGGCACAGATGGCAGGAAGGAGACGCATACACATGCACTCGGCGACTACAGGGTTGTGTGTGTGAGCGAGAGATCAGACTGTCTTCCAGGTTGCATAACAACACCAGTGTGGAAATTAGTTTTAAACCAATTAAAAAGTTTGCCAATGAAAGAACACTGACTAACCGCCATCACATGCAGTGATAACCAACACTTGATAATCAACACTTTACTTTTATAGTCTCAATACTTATGTTCAAGCAATTTTGTTATTTGGACAAAATAGCAGTACTTCTCAGTACACATAGGAAGGAAAATAGCATAGTCACCCAGCAACAGGTGCAGGGGTTCTCGCTCTAGTTTAAACAGTTTCCACTTGTCTGCATTCACACTGTTCTGACCTCAAAAGTCCCTCAACAATCCTACATAAAGATACGGACCTATTAGGAACCTCAATTAACTTCTCAGTTACATCACCGCCCTGTATGCCCGAGGAAGCAAGTTTAACATTTTTAGGAACCGAAGCCCATTTTGTTCAAATTGTTGCAAAGTGACCTATAATTAATTCACTTGCTACTTTCCTCAAACAAATACTACTTAGAACACGGTATTTCGGTAAAAAATGAAGAAATTGTAAGTGAAAGCAAACGCGACAAGGCACTTCTGAAAAGTAGGCCAGTTTGTGCCTCTAGAAGCATTAAATTAATCACATAGTACTGGCATCACCAGTGAGTATAGGCAATCTTATCCTTCCATGCCAGCCATTGCCTAATATTATATGTTACAATGCGAAAATCATTCAAAGAATACCAAAGAAAACGTATCGTTTGCTTGTGGTTGGTTGGCTATAAATAGCCTATTAGAGGTACCTTAACAAACTTAGATAACTTACCCATGTTGTCTCTGGTAGGATGTGCGCTCAACAGAGGCGATCTGTGCTGCTTTCCACCGCAGCTGCTCGGGTGATATTATGCACGACTTGTCCTCAGTCCCCAAAACATCAACCTCAACTCGCTCTCTCTTCAACAATGAACAGACAGACCCGTTGATGGCTGACAGTCGAATCTTAAAGAAACAAGGTCGCTTTTCAATGGACTACGGTTCAAGACGGAGGATAATGAAGGAGGTCTATGAAGGGCTATACATGCCGTATTGTCAATTGTAACATGTAATATTCAACTGTAATATTCAAAGGAAATGTAGCAATTTGGAAAAATGTACTTCAGTTCATTGTTGGTAAGCAGCACCATGTGTATTTGCATATCATTTGGTAGCATCTCCAAGATTTCTTGTCAGAAAAGGTTCCATGTTATTTTTCTTCATTTTTCTATTTTTCTTTCTTTCTGTCTTTCTCTTTCTTTCTCTTTTTCTTTCTGTCTTTTTCTTTATTTTTCTCTTTCTTTCTTTCTTTCTCTCTTTTTTCTCTTTCTATCTTTCTTTCTCTTTTTCTTTCTTTCTTTCTTTCTTCAACCGATTGTTGCCCGCACCCGCCCGTCCGACTAGCATCACTGCTCTGGACGGTTCTGACTTAAAATATGTGGACAACTATAAATACCTAGGTGTCTGGCTAGACTGTAAACTCTCCTTCCAGACTCACATTAAGCATCTCTAATCCAAAATTAAATCTAGAATCGGCGTCCTATTTCGCCTCCTTCACTCATGCTGCCAAACATACCCTCGTAAAACTGAATATCCTGCCGTTCCTTGACTTCGGCGATGTCATTTACAAAATAGTGTCCAACACTCTACTCAGCAAACTGGATGTAGTCTATCACAGTGCCACCCGTTTTGTCACCAAAGCCCCATATACTACCCACCACTGCGACCTGTATGCTCTCGTTGGCTGGCCCTCACTACATATTCGTAGCCAAACCCACTGGCTTCAGGTCATCTACAAGTCTTTGCTAGGTAAAGCCCCAACTTATCTCAGCTCACTGGTCACCATAGCAACACCCACCCGTAGCACGCGCTCCAGCAGGTATATTTCACTGGTCATCCCCAAAGCCAACACTTCCTTTGGCTGCCTTTCCTTACAGTTCTCTTGCCAACGACTGGAACGGGGTTAGACACTGTGACATCATCAGTCTACTTTTCGGGAAAGATTCTGTTTCCTCTTGATTTTTCTCTGACAGATATCTGTCATTAAGCCATTGTGTGTGAGAACATTAGGCCGTTGTGTGTGAGAACATTAGGCCGTTGTGTGAGAACATTAGGCCGCTGTGTGAGAACATTAGGCCGCTGTGTGAGAACATTAGGCCGTTGTGTGAGAACATTAGGCCGCTGTGTGAGAACATCAGGCCGTTGTGTGAGAACATTAGGCCGTTGTGTGTGAGAACATTAGGCCGCTGTGTGAGAACATTAGGCCGCTGTGTGAGAACATTAGGCCGCTGTGTGAGAACATTAGGCCGTTGTGTGAGAACATTAGGCCGCTGTGTGAGAACATCAGGCCGTTGTGTGAGAACATCAGGCCGTTGTGTGTGAGAACATTAGGCCGCTGTGTGAGAACATTAGGCCGCTGTGCGAGAACATTAGGCCGCTGTGCGAGAACATTAGGCCGCTGTGCGAGAACATTAGGCCGTTGTGCGAGAACATTAGGCCGTTGTGCGAGAACATTAGGCCGTTGTGCGAGAACATTAGGCCGTTGTGTGAGAACATTAGGCCGCTGTGTGAGAACACTAGGCCGCTGTGTGAGAACACTAGGCCGTTGTGTGAGAACATTAGGCCGCTGTGTGTGAACATTAGGCCGCTGTGTGAGAACATTAGGCCGCTGTGTGAGAACATTAGGCCGTTGTGTGAGAACATTAGGCCGCTGTGTGAGAACATTAGGCCGCTGTGTGAGAACATTAGGCCGTTGTGTGAGAACATTAGGCCGTTGTGTGAGAACATTAGGCCGCTGTGTGAGAACATTAGGCCGTTGTGTGAGAACATTAGGCCGTTGTGTGAGAACATTAGGCCGCTGTGTGAGAACATTAGGCCGTTGTGTGAGAACATTAGGCCGTTGTTTGAGAACATTAGGCCGCTGTGTGAGAACATTAGGCCGCTGTGTGAGAACATTAGGCCGCTGTGTGAGAACATTAGGCCGCTGTGTGAGAACATTAGGCCGTTGTGTGAGAACATTAGGCCGTTGTGTGAGAACATTAGGCCGTTGTGTGAGAACATTAGGCCGCTGTGTGAGAACATTAGGCCGCTGTGTGAGAACATTAGGCCGTTGTGTGAGAACATTAGGCCGCTGTGCATCCCTTAGTGGCTGTGTGTGAAACAGTTGGTGTCCGCTGCTTTGAAGCTGTTTGAAGCCGGCGTTGTGAGATAACTGGATCTGGTGGAACACAGCGATAGGAGCGCTTATTTCAAAGAGCCCTCCATATGCCCCAGTGGGCAGAGCTAGGCATGTTGGACTGGGACACGGTTTAATATGGGGAAATGCCTCTCAATTTACAATGTATCCACCATGGGTCTGTGTAGCCTAGTTATGCTTATACATTTGAGACCAGTGTTTTGAGGTTCATTTCGTCTTTGACTTGATATGTCAAATATATTTGAATCGTAAACAGAGTCCCAGACAGTTTGCAACAGAACATACTAGAGGGGGGCATCGTTTACTAGGCTACATACAGTCAATTATTGGGATCATCTGGTTACCACCAGTGTTTGGAGTACATTGAGTTCGTTGAC
Organism: Salvelinus alpinus; assembly: GCF_045679555.1. Lineage (NCBI taxonomy): Eukaryota > Metazoa > Chordata > Actinopteri > Salmoniformes > Salmonidae > Salvelinus > Salvelinus alpinus. The sequence goes on from NC_092089.1 coordinate 96,697,068, forward strand.
AAAACAGACCATGGGACGCCTTTTCACACAGAGATTTATTGTCAAAGGTCCGTGGTGAGTCTGTGTAAACTGTGTGGTTATATTTGAGACAGGTTTATAGCAGTGGTGGAAAAAGTACCCAATTGTCATACTGTAGTAAAAGTAAAGATACCTTAATGGAAAATGACTCAAGTAAAAGTGAAAGTCACTCAGTAAATGATTACTTGAGTAAAAGTCTAAAAGTATTTGGTTTTAAATATACTTAAGTATCAAGAGTAAAAGTATGAATAATTAAAATTCTTTATATTAACCAAACCAGACGCACAATTTTCTTTTTTTCTGTTTTTTTACGGATAGCCAGGGATACATTCCAACAGTCCAACATAATTTACAAACGATGCATTTGTGTTTAGTGAGTCCTCCAGATCAGAGGCAGTAGGAATGACCAGGGAGGTTCTGTTGATAAGTGTGTGATTTGGACCATTTTCTGTCCTGCTAAGCATTCAAAATGTAACAAGTACTTTTGGGTGTCAGGGAAAATATATGGAGTAAAAAGTGCATTATTTTCTTTAGGAATGTAGTGAAGGAAAAGTAAAAGTTGTCAAAAAGATGAATAGTAAAGTAAAGTTACCCCAAACAACTACTTAAGTAGTACTTGAAAATATTTTTACTTAATACTTTACACCGCTGAGTGAATGTCATCTATTCATTAACTTTTTAAAGTATTTCTAAGTAGCCAGAGAAACGAATTGTTCTCACTGTATGATAGAACATTCAGATTTTTCTGCTTGACTGTGGTGCTCTTTACCTGAATTGTTCGGATTTTCTGGTGACCGCGACAAAACCACTTCTTTTGCTCAAATGGAGAGAATGAAATTGTGTTTTCTTTGAGAAGACAGGCCTGGCTAGAATAGAATATTACATTTTCTGCCTGAGTGTGGCGCTGTTTACCGCAATTTTCTGGAATAGCTTGTGACCAGAAAAAAACCGACTTATTTTACTGAACTAGAGATGGAAATAAATTGTATTTCTTTAAAAAGTTGGTCCTGGCTGACATGGACTGTTTCCCCACCTTATTATCCATGAGGAGAGAGATGGATGATTGGTATGCAGCCATCGATTTCAGGTGGCTTCATCAACAGATTGACTGTATCCCAAATGGCACCCTATTCCCTATACATAGTGCTCTACTTTAGACTAGAGCCCCATTATACAGGAAAAAGTAATAGGGAATAGGGTGCCCTTTGGGATGCATTCTGCCTGTTGAGCCCCGCCTACTGTACTGTAAACCATTTCTCCATCCCGTTACCCCAGTTAATCAAACGAACGGGAGAGGCTGTGACTATAATTGATGTAGTAAATCACTTTTCCTGTCAACGACTTTATTTTATAAACTTCCTTTATTGTGCGTGTTGCTTTTGAAGGTTTAATAAAACCTTAATTCAGACAAGAAATCCATCTTTCCATTGATTGAATATTCAACAGACTGAGCAGTCGTGTACCAATGAGATGAATGAGTTGCATTGTAGTTGTGTGTGGTGTTGTTGCCATTCAGCCTCCTCTAGCCTTGGTGTAGAATAACTGATAACTGCCTAAATACCTCAGCCTTAGGAAATCATTAGGGAAAGAAGTCACACTTCCTGTTTGCACTAATCTCTATTTGACTTGCTGAATGTAATACAGAGATATAGGCCATATAAAAGCATACATTAAATCTCTAACATTGTCTTGATTGAAAATGAAAGCAGTCTTCCTTTATTCGCCATTTCAATAAGGAAAGATCAATACCAATATTAATAGCCAGCAGGCTCAGACAATATCCAGAAATAACTAACACTTCAAGACCCCACGGTCAGATGGCTCATCATAACGACGTCATGGTAAGTAATGGAATCCAAGTATGTGGGGTGGGGGTCAGTGATTTGAGGGGGAGACAGAACCAGTGGAGGCAGCAACAGGCAGGTAGCAGGTAGAGGGGGGCCAGGTGGATTGGGGAAGGCACGTCCCGGTGTCAGGCCAGGGTGTCCTCAGCCTCAGGCCCTCTGGAAGGGGACAGAGAAAGAGAAAAGATGAGGGTTAGTGAGAGCATGGCTAATGTAACAGTTTAACTTTAGTCTGTCCCCTCGCCCCGACCCAGGCGCGAACCAGGGACCCTCTGCACGCATCAACAACAGTCACCCATGAAGCATCGTTACCCATCGCTCCACAAAAGCCGCGGCCCTTGCAGAGCAAGGGGAACCACTACCTCAAGGTCTCAGAGCAAGTGACGTCACCGATTGAAAGGCTATTAGCGCGCACCACCGCTAACTAGCTAGCCATTTCACATCCGTTACACTAACACCATAGTACACCACATGCACAGAGGGTAGAGAATAATCAACAGAGTTGCTGTGGACACTGGATAATCTACATTTGACATTTAAGGCATTTAGCAGGCGCTCTTATCCAGAGCCAAACACTGCCACACTCAGGCACTGTTCTTTGGGCTGACCCAAAACAACATCGCCGCAGAAGAGGTAGACGGAGCGGCCTTCTGGTCAGACATCGGAGGCGCGCACACCACCCGCCGCTTCCGAGTATATTACTCGACAATGTCCAGTCTCTAGATAACAAGGTAGACAAAATTAGGGCAAGGGTTCCTTTCCAGAGCGACATCAGGGATTGTAACATACTCTGTTTCACGGAAACATGGCTCTCTCTGGATATGCTGTCGGAGTCGGTACAGCCACCGGGATTCTTTGTGCATCGCGCCGACAGTAATAAATATCTCTCCAGGAAGAAGAAGGGCGGGGGTGTATGTTTCATGATGAACGACTCATGGTGGAATTGTAACAACATACAGGAACTCAAGTCCTTTTGTTCACCTGACCTAGAATTCCTCACAATCAAATGACGACCGTATTATCTCCCAAGAGAATTCTCAGCGGTTATTGTCACAGCCGTGTATATCCCCCCGCAAGTGGATACCAAGACGGCCCTCAAGGAACTTATGCAAACTGGAAACCATATATCCTGAGGCTGCATTTATTGAAGCTTGGGATTTTAACAAAGCAAATTTGAGAACAAGGCTACCTAAATTCTATCAGCATATTGATTGTAGCACTTGTGCGGGTAAACCTCTGGATCGCTCTAACTTCCACGATGCATACAAGGCCCTCCCCCGCCCTCCCTTTGGCAAATCTGACCATGACTCCATTTTGCTCCTCCCTTCCTATAGGCAGAAACTCAAACAGGATGTACCTGTGACATGGACTATTCAACGCTGGTCTGACCAATCGGAATCCACGCTTCAAGATTGTTTTGATCACGCGGACTGGGACATGTTCCTGGGTAGCCTCAGAGAATAATATTGATTTATATGCTGATTCGGTTTATAAGTGCATAGGAGATGTTGTACCCACTGTGACTATTAAAACCTACCCTAACCAGAAACCGTGGATGGATGACGGCATTCGCACAAAACTGAAAACGCGAACCACCGCATTTAACCATTGAAAGTTGACCGGGAATATGGCCAAATACAAACAGTGTAGTTATTCCCTTCTCAAGGCAATCAAACAAGTGAAATGTCGGTATAGGGACAAAGTGGGGTTGCAATTCAACGGCTCAGACACGAGAAGTATGTGGCAGGGTCTACAGACAATCTTGGACTACAAAAAGAAAACAGCCACGTCACGGACATCGACGTCTTGCTTCCAGACAAACTAAACGCCTTCTTTGACCACTTTGAGGATAATACAGTGCGACTGACGCGGCCCGCTAACACGGACTGTGGGCTCTCCTTCTCCGTGACCGACGTGAGTAAGATATTTAAACAAGTTAACCCTCGCATGGCTGCCGGCCCAGACGGCATCCCTAGCCGCGTCCTCAGAGCATGCGCAGACCAGGTGGCTGGTGTGTTTACGGACATATTCAATCTCTCTCTATCCCAGTCTGCTGTCCCCACATGCTTCAAGATGGCCACCATTGTTCCTGTACCCAGTAAGGCAAAGATAACTGAACTAAATAACTATCGCCCCGTAGTACTCACTTCTGTCATCATGAAGTTCTTTGAGAGACCAGTCAAGGATCATATCACCTCCATCTTACCTGTCACCCTAGACCCACTTCAATTTGCATAGCGGCCCAATAGGTCCACAGACGATCCAATCGCCATCACACTGCACAATTCCCTATCCCATTTGGACAAGAGGAATATCTATGTAAGAATGCTGTTCATTGACTACAGCTCAGCATTCAACACCATAGTACCCTCCAAGCTCATCATTAAGCTTGAGGCCCTGGGTCTCAACCCCATCCTGTGCAATTGGGTCCTGGACTTCCTGACGGGCCGCCCCAGGTGGTGAATGTAGGAAAGGAGATAGTCGTGAATATCAGTAAAACGCAGAGGGAGCCCCCCCTATCCACATCGACGGGACAGCAGTGGAAAATGTGAAAAGTTCCTGGGCGTACACATCCCGGACAAACTGAAATGGTCCACCCACATAGACAGTGTGGTGAAGAAGGTGCAATAGCACCTCTACAACCTCAGGAGGCTGAAGAAAGTTGGCTTGTCAGCTAAAACCTTCACAAACTTTTACAGATGCCCAATTGAGAGCGTCCTGTCGGGCTGTCTCACCGCCTGGTACGGCAACTCCACCGCTCATATCCGCAGGGCTCTCCAGAGGGTGGTGCGATCTGCACAACGCATCACTGGGGGCAAACTATCTGCCCTGCAGGACACCTACAGCACCCGATGACACAGGAAGACAAAAAGATAATCAAGGACAACAACCATCCGAGCCACTGCCTGTTCACCCCGCTATCATCCAGAAGGTGAGGTCAGTACAGGTGCATCAAAGCAGGGACCGAGAAACTGAAAAACTGAAAAACTGCTTCTATCTCAAGGCCATCAGACTGTTAAACAGCCATCACTAACACAGTGAGGCTTCTGCCTACATACAGACTTGAAATCATTGGCCACTTTCCTAAATGGATCACTAGTCACTTTAATAATGCCACTTTAATAATGTTTACATCTTGCATTGCTCATCGCACATGTATAATAGCGCTATATTGAAAATACTGGGATTTTGTCTTTCTTCAGAGATTCAATTATAACATTTAAAAAAAAAGTTAAATATAATTTCCACACACTTTCTACCTGCTTTAAGTTGTTTAAGTTTAGGCTGGAGTACTTTATTTATTACATTTTATAAGCTGAGAATGGGTAGACTACAGTTTGAAGAGGTTCTCTTCCACCATGGAATACCTGAAGATGACTCAGGGTTCAGGAAGAGGATATAACCACTCCTCCCTGGTGCTTTTGGAAATTCACTGACATTCCATTGAACTATGGATTCTCTCTGAGGAGTCTGTGAGTCTTTCTCAACGTCCAGTTGACTGCTGTGTAAACCAAGTCACACGCTAAGGAGGAATGAGGATGGAGACACAGTAGAGGAAACTAGTTGGTGATATATAGTGTCTGTCTACCTTGATGTATATCTAGGAGGTTGCACACACACACACACACACACACACACACACACACACACACACACACACACACACACACACACACACACACACACACACACACACACACACACACACACACACACACACACACACACACACACACACACACACACACTTTCATAAATGGATCACTAGTCACTTTAATAATGCCACTTTAATAATGTTTACATCTTGCATTGCTCATCGCACATGTATATACTGTATTTTATACCATCTATTGCATCTTGCCTATGCCACTCAGTCATTGTTCATCCATATATTTATATGTATATTCTAATTCCATTCCTTTACTTAGATTTGTGCATTAGGTAGTTGTTGTGAAATTGTTAGATTACATATTAGATATTGCTGCAGTAGAAGCACAAGCATTTCGCTACACTCAAAATAACATCTGCTAACCATGTGTATGTGACCAATAAAATAATATTTGATTTGATTTCTCAGCCAGGCTGAGAATTCAGGTTAAAAGGCCACAGTCAGGCAGAAAACTCTCGATGTTCTGTCATAAAGTGAGAACAATGAGTTTCCCTGGCTGTTAAATGGCTGCTACTTAGAAATACTATAACAGTAAAATATATATAAACCTGTCTCCAATATAATCACATAGTTTACACAGACTCACCACGGACCTTTGACAAATAAATCTCATGTAAAAAGGCGTCCCATGGTCTGTTTTGTCAACGAACTCAATGTACTCCAAACACTGGTGGTAACCAGATGATCCCAATAATTGACTGTATGTAGCCTAGTAAACGACGACCCACTCTGGTATGTTCTGTTGCAAACTGTGTGGGACTCGTTGGTGTTGTTTACCTCTTTACTACTCAAATATATTTTACTTATAAAGTCAAGGATGAAATTAACTGCCAAAAACGGGTCTAAAAAAACAAGCTGTTTTGCCCGTGACCACATTTTTGGGCCCATTTTTTCCTCTCGCAACCCCACCATGTACAACAGACATAATCAACTGCCAATGCTGACTTTTTTACTATGACAGTCGATTACAAATCAGTCTGACAGTATCTTCGACAGTATTTAAAGCTGAAGGAAGTATGGTTTGAATTGACTGAAATGCATCAGAAAAGTATTGGGAAGTTCAGGCAATAATTTAGTATGCTCGTCTGTGTATAAAAGAACATAATCATTGACGAAGTTCTTTTCCCCCCCTTGTCTGATTTAGTGCCTGGTCTGGTCTATTGTTCTCATGAGGATTGTGGGCATTGTAGAGGGTAACAGAAGACACATATGGGTTCCAGTCTTATCTTTCAGTGATGAGGTCATAATATTGTGTAGCTTAAACCGTTCAAAAGATAGATCCACGTTTGTAGGAAGAAAACAAAAAACGCTCTGTTTATTACAACCGCACCTAGCGGCTACCGGAGATCAGTAACACCGGTTCTAGGTGTTCTCCCGCAAACCCATTCTCAAATTAGATGACCCCACATTGCTTTCGCGATCCTTAGTTTGGGAAACGCTGGTGTACAGTATATATATAAGAACAGTATATAATTTCCCTCACACGTCATAGCCACCAGGTGGCAGCATTACACACGATAAGCCTACTCCATATGCACAGTAAGTTCTATTGCTCTACACAGGCTCTAATCAGTATTAGATGTAATAGCCTCAGAAACCCAGGCTTCTCACGTTCTGAGTCCACGAGACTAGATCCATTCTAACTTCATCTGCTAAATAAAATGCCCTTTTCATAAGGCTGTGGTCATTTCTATGTCAGGTGACTACCTGAGAAAACCTCAGACCAAAGCTCCTCCTGTGAATTGGAATTGACTTCCGGTAGACCAGTGGTTCTAAACTGGTTTTGCCTCGAGACCCAAATTCAACCAGGTTGTCTGAGTCGCGACCCAATAATCGGGTAGCAAAAAAAATCATCACCAAACTACAATCTGGAAAAGTATTTTCAATGTTATGTTGATAGTACATGTAGCAATTATATGACAAGGGAACAACATCCCCACCTCTTCCATTGTCAATAATCAAATGTTGCCCATATTCTTGATGAGGAATGTTAATAAACTCTGTCTTGAGACCACAAAATTAACCAAAATAACACAGCTAATAGCGCTATATTGAAAATACTGGGATTTTTTCTTTCTTTAGAGATTCAATTATAAAATAAAATAAAAAAAGTTTAATATAATTTCTACACACTTTCTACCTGCTTTAAGTTGTTTACATTTACGCTGGAGTATTTTATTTATTACATTTTTTAAGTTGAGAATGGGTAGACTACAGTTTGAAGAGGTTCTCTTCCACCATGGAATACCTGAAGATGACTCAGGGTTCAGGAAGAGGATATAACCACTCCTCCCTGGTGCTTTTGGAAATTCACTGACATTCCATTGAACTATGGATTCTCTCTGAGGAGTCTGTGAGGCTTTCTCAACGTCCAGTTGACTGCTGTGTAAACCAAGTCACACGCTAAGGAGGAATGAGGATGGAGCCACAGTAGAGGAAACTAGTTGGTGATATATAGTGTCTGTCTACCTTGATGTATATCTAGGAGGTTGCACACACACACACACACACACACACACACACACACACACACACACACACACACACACACACACACACACACACACACACACACACACACACACACACACACACACACACACACACACACACACACACTCTCCCATCCATACACACACACACACACACACACACACACACACACACACACACACACACACACACACACACACACACACACACACACACACACACACACACACACACACACACACACACACACACACACACACACACACACACACACACACACACACACACACACTCATCTACCCACACACACACACACACACACACACACACACACACACACACACACACACACACACACACACACACACACACACACACACAAACACACACACACACACACACACATACCCACACACACATCTACCCCCCCCCCCCCCCCCACACACACACATCTACCCACACACACTCTCCCACCCGTACACACTCACACACACTCATCTACCCACACACACACACACACATACTCTCCCACCCACACACACACACTCATCTACCCACACACACTCTCCCACCCATACACGCACACACACACACACACAGTCTCCCACCCACAGACACACACACACTTCAAACCGAGCATGATGACAGGTGGAATTACCCAAGGTATCAAAACTCCAAAGGCTTGAATAATTATTTCAACGACTATGGTGTCATGTTTCAACATCGTTGGAAAGATTATGTGATAAGGGGAGTTCGCTCAGAAAAACAATTTCATTCCTTTTCTGTCACCTGTCTTAACTTGTGAAGAAGCTGAGAGAACTGACTGAACAGGAATTGTTTCTATGACAGTTGTAGTGTTTCAAAGCTGGATATATAGTAAACATTGATTTGTAGTCTCTGTGTTCTGTTTCATCCTGTTGTGCTAATTGGACATGTTGCAACCTGAAGCCTTTTTCATTTTGATTCTTCTTAACTTTGTGACATGCAGGTAAGTCTTGTTTGATGTTTTCCCTCCCTATGAACAACAGTCTACAGATATTAAGGATACTAAGGAATAGACTGGATACTAAGGAATAGACTGGATACTAAGGAATAGACTGGATACTAAGGAATAGACTGGATACTAAGGAATAGACTGGATACTAAGGAATGTACTGGATACTAAGGAATAGACTGGATACTAAGGAATAGACTGGATACTAAGGAATGGACTGGATACTAATGAATAGACTGGACACTAAGGAATATACTGGATACTAAGGAATAGACTGGATACTAAGGAATAGACTGGATACTAAGAAATAGACTGGATACTAAGGAATAGACTGGATACTAAGGAATGGACTGGATACTAAGGAATAGACTGGATACTAAGGAATGGACTGGATACTAAGGAATAGACTGGATACTAAGGAATAGACTGGATACTAAGGAATAGACTGGATACTAAGGAATAGACTGGATACTAAGGAATAGACTGGATACTAAGGAATGGACTGGATACTAAGGAATGGACTGGATACTAATGAACAGACTGGATACTAAGGAATAGACTGGATACTAATGAATAGACTGGATACTAAGGAATGGACTGGATACTAATGAATAGACTGGATACTAAGGAATAGACTGGATACTAAGGAATAGACTGGATACTAAGGAATGGACTGGATACTAATGAATAGACTGGATACTAAGGAATAGACTGGATACTAAGGAATAGACTGGATACTAAGGAATGGACTGGATACTAATGAATAGACTGGATACTAATGAATAGACTGGATACTAAGGAATAGACTGGATACTAAGGAATAGACTGGATACTAAGGAATGGACTGGATACTAATGAATAGACTGGATACTAAGGAATAGACTGGATACTAAGGAATAGACTGGATACTAAGGAATAGACTGGATACTAAGGAATGGACTGGATACTAATGAATAGACTGGATACTAAGGAATAGACTGGATACTAAGGAATAGACTGGATACTAAGGAATAGACTGGATACTAAGGAATATACTGGATACTAAGGAATAGACTGGATACTAAGGAATAGACTGGATACTAAGGAATGGACTGGATACTAAGGAATAGACTGGACACTAAGGAATAGACTGGATACTAATGAATAGACTGGATACTAAGGAATAGACTGGATACTAAGAAATAGACTGGATACTAAGGAATAGACTGGATACTAAGGAATAGACTGGATACTAAGGAATAGACTGGTTCCTAAGGAATAGACTGGATACTAAGGAATGGACTGGATACTAAGGAATAGACTGGATACTAAGGAATAGACTGGATACTAAGGAATGGACTGGATACTAATGAATAGACTGGATACTAAGGAATAGACTGGATACTAAGGAATAGACTGGATACTAAGGAATGGACTGGATACTAATGAATAGACTGGATACTAAGGAATAGACTGGATACTAAGGAATGGACTGGATACTAAGGAATGGACTGGATACTAAGGAATGAGGGCCTGCCGGAGTACCTGAAGATAAGAACAGTGTCAGTTATCATATCACATTTCTCACCTGGGAAGTATTCACTTTAGTAAGGTGAAACAGTCAGCACGTCTCAAAGACGAGGAGAGCTGACACGACTCCCTATTCTATAATCACATCTGGTCTACACCTGGCAACATGTCAGGGGTCTCTTCTGTAACGTTGTCCTGAACAGGGCCTTTGACAGGGAAGAGAACTAACACGACTCTATAACAGATAACCACACCTGTTCTACAGAATACTCTTCTAACAGTGGGCTCTGTAACAGTGCACCCTTCTGATCAAGGCTCCTGACAACAGCAGAAGAACTAGTCTACTTCTTTTAGAAGTACAGTACAGCGCATTCTGTCCTGGCTGGGTGAAATGTGATCTAACACTACATTAGTGAAGTGAGAATGGCAGATATCGGGTGATGGAGAGAGGGCTCGCTTTGTGACTTGAGATGGTGGTGTGCCTTGCTGCTGCTGCTTCTCACCTGTCTGTTGACCCATACAACCCCTCCCCCATCTACCCCCCCAGCTTCTCACCTGTCTGTTGACCCATACAACCCCTCCCCCATCTGCCCCCCCCAGCTTCTCACCTGTCTGTTGACCCATACAACCCCTCCCCCATCTACCCCCCCAGCTTCTCACCTGTCTGTTGACCCATACAACCCCTCCCCCATCTACCCCCCCCAGCTTCTCACCTGTCTGTTGACCCATACAACCCCTCCCCCATCTACCCCCCCAGCTTCTCACCTGTCTGTTGACCCATACAACCCCTCCCCCATCTACCCCCCAGCTTCTCACCTGTCTGTTGACCCATACAACCCCTCCCCCATCTACCCCCCCAGCCTCTCACCTGTCTGTTGACCCATACAACCCCTCCCCCTCTCCATCTACCCTCCCAGCCTCTCACCTGTCTGTTGACCCATACAACCCCTCCCCCATCTTCCCCCCCAGCCTCTCACCTGTCTGTTGACCCATACAACCCCTCCCTCATCTACCCCCCGAGCTTCTCACTTGTCTGTTGACCCATACAACCCCTCCCCCATCTACCCCCCCAGTCTCTCACCTGTCTGTTGACCCATACAACCCCTCCCCCATCTGCCCCCCCCCAGCCTCTCACCTGTCTGTTGACCCATACAACCCCTCCCCCTCCCCCATCTACCCCCCCAGCCTCTCACCTGTCTGTCCATATGCAACTTACAGCCCCTCACTCCGTCCCACCGCCTATTCTGTCCTGCCTTGACCCAGCGTCTCCCCTGTCTCTCTCACTGCATCCTTACCTCTTCCACCGTCACCATCCCTCCCCCCCACTACCTCCCACCTGTCTCTCCTGCCTTCCCCATTCCTCACCCCACCTCCTCACCCTCCCTCCCTCCCTGACCCTCGGCCTCCTGCAGTCCTCTAAGCAGCTCCTTGGAGGAACTTTCATCACCTCCCCTCAAGAGGAACATTAAACCCTTTAGTGTCTAAATACCTGAGAGCAGCCATCAGTCAGAGTGGGAAATTGGAGAAAGCTCCAATCAACTTAACCTGGGCCGTTACCTCAGTTTAGGCGAGACCTGGGTTCAAATAGTATTTGAAATCATATAAAATCTTTGAGCATTTGCTTGAGGCTCCCTGGAGTGCCAGATGTGCGGGGTTTGCATGTTTCAGGTACTATTCTATTGGTTCCGTTGCGGCAGACAAGCTCAATTAAGCATAGATCAAGTATTTGAAAGATTTCAAATACTGTTTGAACCCAGGTTTGTATGAACCAGATCTCAGTCTTCAGGCCTAGAGCTGCTCTGTGTTTCTCTCCTCACTGTCGTCATTAAGGGACTAGAGCTGCTCTGTGTTTCTCTCCTCACTGTCGTCATTAAGGGACTAGAGCTGCTCTGTGTTTCTCTCCTCACTGTCGTCATTAAGGGACTAGAGCTGCTCTGTGTTTCTCTCCTCACTGTCGTCATTAAGGGACTAGAGCTGCTCTGTGTTTCTCTCCTCACTGTCGTCATTAAGGGACTAGAGCTGCTCTGTGTTTCTCTCCTCACTGTCGTCATTAAGGGACTAGAGCTGCTCTGTGTTTCTCTCCTCACTGTCGTCATTAAGGGACTAGAGCTGCTCTGTGTTTCTCTCCTCACTGTCGTCATTAAGGGACTAGAGCTGCTCTGTGTTTCTCTCCTCACTGTCGTCATTAAGGGACTAGAGCTGCTCTGTGTTTCTCTCCTCACTGTCGTCATTAAGGGACTAGAGCTGCTCTGTGTTTCTCTCCTCACTGTCGTCATTAAGGGACTAGAGCTGCTCTGTGTTTCTCTCCTCACTGTCGTCATTAAGGGCCTAGAGCTGCTCTGTGTTTCTCTCCTCACTGTCGTCATTAAGGGACTAGAGCTGCTCTGTGTTTCTCTCCTCACTGTCGTCATTAAGGGACTAGAGCTGCTCTGTGTTTCTCTCCTCACTGTCGTCATTAAGGGCCTAGAGCTGCTCTGTGTTTCTCTCCTCACTGTCGTCATTAAGGGCCTAGAGCTGCTCTGTGTTTCTCTCCTCACTGTCGTCATTAAGGGACTAGAGCTGCTCTGTGTTTCTCTCCTCACTGTCGTCATTAAGGGACTAGAGCTGCTCTGTGTTTCTCTCCTCACTGTCGTCATTAAGGGACTAGAGCTGCTCTGTGTTTCTCTCCTCACTGTCGTCATTAAGGGACTAGAGCTGCTCTGTGTTTCTCTCCTCACTGTCGTCATTAAGGGCCTAGAGCTGCTCTGTGTTTCTCTCCTCACTGTCGTCATTAAGGGACTAGAGCTGCTCTGTGTTTCTCTCCTCACTGTCGTCATTAAGGGACTAGAGCTGCTCTGTGTTTCTCTCCTCACTGTCGTCATTAAGGGCCTAGAGCTGCTCTGTGTTTCTCTCCTCACTGTCGTCATTAAGGGACTAGAGCTGCTCTGTGTTTCTCTCCTCACTGTCGTCATTAAGGGACTAGAGCTGCTCTGTGTTTCTCTCCTCACTGTCGTCATTAAGGGACTAGAGCTGCTCTGTGTTTCTCTCCTCACTGTCGTCATTAAGGGACTAGCGTACAGTTGCTTAACACCTGATACCCCACACAGACAGTTCATGGTCTTATAGGTTTACAGTGAGTGACTATTCAGTTCACCTACTGTCTATTTAGGGACACAAGTAATTTTCATGTTTTGTTTTTGTTGTTTTATTCCTTACAGAAAAAAACAACTGGTGCACAAATAGAAATAGAGGGTTTATTTCTCTATTTTGAGCTGTCTCCCAGCTTTGAAAACACTGGATCAAGTATGTCGGGTCTTGTTAGGCATTTTGTGTTCGGCTGATAGAAGATCAGATAATGGAAACCAACATAAAGATCTGACCAGGGATTAGGCTGAAGAAAATAGAAACCAACATAAAGATTTGACCAGGGATTAGGCTCAAGAAAATGGAAACCAAACAAAGATTTGACCAGGGATTAGGCTAAAGATAATGGAAACAGAATATAAAGATCTCACTAGTGATCAGGCTAAAGTTAATGGAAACAGAATATAAAGATCTCACTAGTGATCAGGCTAAAGATAATGGAAACTGAACATAAAGATCTTGTGATTAAAACCACTTTCACTTTGTGTTTTCTTCTTCTCACACTTACATACGAGACACGTTTAGAATTTGAATCCCTTATTTAACATCAATGTCTGCCTCTGTTGACAGGTCACATATATCTAGTTCATGATTTCCTTGAATGTCTCAGATTTCATTCTCACTCACATTTTGATTTAGATATAGTCTCTGTCCCAAATGACACCCTATTCCCTATATAGTGCACTACTTTTGACCAGAGCCATTCCAAAAGTAGGGCACTATGTTGGGAATAGGGTGCTATTTGGCATATAAACAAAGTCACACAGTCTTGTTTTGTTTGCTGTTGGATGTATTACTTTGGGTTAGCTTCTACTGCTAATTTTAGTCTACAATTTGCTGAAGTAAATTACATATAAACCTCACGGCAAATGAAGAGAGAAAGGTTCCTTTCAGTTGTTATCAATGATGTTCCTTAAGTCATCACCTCACCTTAAAGCGGTGTCCTTTACTTCCTCAGTCCTTCATTCGTTAGCTTGATAAAATGTATATTGGATTGTATCAGACATTTAACCAGAGCTTTTCATCTTAGAATATTGAAAGAGAGAGACTCCTTTGTGTGAAAATAGTGAAAATGTATTTAATTGTAGAACTGATTTCATACTTTTAAAAAGGTATACAAGAAACGTCAACAATTCATAATATAGAGTCCAGTCAGAACAAGCACTGCCTCTCTCTCGTTATAACTCTTCTCCTGAGTAATATCTCTCCGAAATGCGTAGAGGAATCTGATTCTCCTCATTTATCCCCCTCCTCTGCTGTGGTTCCCCTCTAGATGTCTTCCTCTGTTTCATGTATAAAACAACCGTCACCAGAAACAGACAGAGCGAGGCCACCATCATGCCCAGGCCTAGCAGCAGGATCAACTGAACGTGTCTGTCGCAGACGGGCATCTCGGAGGGTGTTTCGGAGGGCGTCTGTGCCAGTCTGTAGGGCAGGGATCTGGGCATGGTGTCCAGGTGGCATGGTTCCAAGGTGTCGTTGACCAGCAGGTTAACCCAGACGGTGGTGTGGAGGGGCGCTGGTTTCCCACCGTCAGTCACCACGATGAACAGGTGGTGCATCCCCAGGTCCTTACCCATGAGTCTCTGGGCTAAGGTCACGTTACCGGACCGAGCATCTAGCTGGAAGGGACTGCTGCTGCTGTCACCGTGGTGATGGGATGATGGAGAGGTGCCCGGTGGTTCCCGCGCTGCAATGGTGTATGTGATCTCCGAGTTTAACCCTGAGTCCTTGTCGATGGCGTAGATCTTGGTTACCATGGTGCCCGTGGTGGTCCCCGTGGAGACGGTGAGACACGACAGGTTGCTGCTGGGTAGGATGACCTGGGGCTGGTTGTCGTTGACATCCTCGATGAACACAGTTACCCTGGCAATGGAGGTCAGAGGTGACGGGCGCCCGTTGTCGGTGGCGAAGAGATCTAATTCGTAGCGGTCCTGTTTCTCGCGGTCGATATCGGCCATGCAGCGCAGCGTCCCCTGGGCGTTGTCTATGACGAAGGGGCCGACACTGCTGTTCACCACCCTCACCTCCACCTCCCCGTTAAGCCCTGCGTCCACGTCCGATACCCCCACCTTCCCCACCCGGGATAGGGGAGGTATATTCTCAGGGATGAAGAAGATGAAGTGAGGGGTGAGGAAGACAGGAGCATTATCATTCTGGTCCAGGACGGTGATTGTCACCATCACAGAGGACTCTAATGGAGGAAAGCCGTTATCTCTGGCTACAACTGTCAGTCTGTGAACATCCTGTTGTTCCCTGTCCAGGGGTACAGAAACTGTCAGCTGACCTGTGTTCTGGTCGATTCTATAAAGGGCTATTGCTGCAGCCGTGTGTGACGGTCGACCCAGTTTGTAGGTGACCTGCCCGTTCTGCCCGCTGTCTGCATCCTGCGCCCTGACTCTCAGCAGAGACACCCCAGGAGGGTTATTCTCCTCTATGTCTATCATATAGTGACTCTGGAGAAACTGTGGAGCATTATCATTCACATCCACCACCCTAACCTGGATCACTCTCCTGGGGAAGCCCTGAGCTGCAGGCTCTTCAACACCACCACGCATCACTACAGAAACATGATATTCACTCTTCACCTCGTAGTCTAAGGGCTTTGATGTCGACAGGAGGTATTTGCCATTCTGCAGGCTCAAAGAGAACGGCACCTCTCCTTCAATGAAGAGATACGATGAGCCTCTAACACTACTAGTATCCCCCGGTAGCTCTAGCAAAGCCAAGACAGTGGGGGGCTGGTTTTCCTGCAACACTATCGTCTGGTTTTGATGCTCTGCTATGAACCTGATCTTTATGCTATTCTCCTGGTATGGCGCAGGGAGCAGGGATACGGTTACCTGAGTGTCTGCAGGGGGGCAGTGGGGGCCGCTGGCTAACACTTTCAACACCACCTCCTCTCCCCTGTCACTAACACTGTCACTGTGGCGGTCTCTGAGGTCTCCTCTCAGGCTGATCAGGCCAGTGTGACTGTTCAGACTGAAGAGTTCCCTGGCCCGTTCTGAGACCTTGGGGCTGAGGGAGTAGGTAATGGCAGCGTTGGGGCCCAGGTCTAGGTCTGTGGCTCTGACCCTGGCTACTACTGTGTCTCTGGGTGTGTCCGCTGTAATAACCACCTTCTGGGTGCTGTCCAGGGTAAACTTTGGGCAGTTATCGTTCACGTCAGTCACTTTTATGAATAACGTTGCTGTGGCGCTTAGTGGGGTAGAACCACAGTCTGTTGCCACTACAGTCATCTCATGAAGATCCTGCTTCTCGCGGTCTAGTCCTTGTCGCACAACCAAAAACAAAATGGCTGCTTCTTCTTCTACTGTCACACTGAAAAACCCACCGGCTCCCTCTAGGTGGTACTGCAGCCGTCCGTTACGTCCCATGTCTCTGTCCTCTGCTTGGTCGTCCAATAAGAAACTGGTCCCTACAGCCACATCCTCAGAGACACTCAGATGGATCTCAGTGTTGTCAAAGTGAGGAGCGTGGTCATTGATGTCCTCTACGACCACCGTGAACTTCACCAGCTCTGCCTCAGGGCCCACGATGGCGTCGTGTGGGACGATACACTCCCCAGCCTGGGGTTGGTCAGGACACAGGGCCTCTCGGTCCATCCTGCAATAGATAGATGGATAAATTACACTATATAAACAAAAGTATATGGACACCCCTTCAAATTAGTGGATTCGGCTATTTCAGCCACACCCGTTGCTGATAGGTGTGTAAAATCGAACAGACAGCCATGCAATCTCCATGGACAAACATTGGCAGTAGAATGGCCCGTACTTAAGAGCTCAGTGACTTTTGAAGTGGCACCGTAATAGGATGCCACCTTTCCAACAAGTCAGTTAGTCAAATTTCTGTCCTGCTAGAGCTGCCCGGTCAACTGTAAGTACTGTTATCACGGTTGTGGTAGGCCACACAAGCTCACAGAACGGGACCACCGAGTGCTGAAGCGCGTAAGGTGTAAAAATCGTCCGTCCTCGGTTGCAACACTCACTACCTAGTTCCAAACTGCCTCTGGAAGCAACGTCAGCACAATAACTATTATTCGAGAGCTTCATGAAATGGTTTTCCATGGCCGAGCAGCCGCACACAAGCCTAACATCACCATGCGCAATGCCAAAGCTCACCACCATAGGACTCTGGAGCAGTGGAAACGTGTTCTCTGGAGTGATGAATCACGCTTCACCATCTGGCAGTCCGATGGATGAATCTGAGTTTGGCGAATGCCAGGAGAACGCTACCTGCCCCAATGCATAGTGCCAACTGTAAAGTTTGGTGGAGGAGGAATAATGGTCTGGGGCTGTTTTTCATGGTTTGGGCTAGGCCCCTTAGTTCCAGTGAAGGGAATTCTTAACGCTACAGCATACAATGCCATTCTAGATGATTCTGTGCTTCCAACTTTGTGGCAACAGTTTGGGGAAGGCCCTTTCCTGTTTCAGCATGAAAATGCCCCTGTGCACAAAGCGAGGTCCATACAGAAATGATTTGTCGAGATTGGTGTGGAAGAACTTGACTGTCCTGCACAGAGCCCTTACCTCAACCCCATCGAAAACCTTTGGGATTAATTGGTACGCCGACTGCGAGCCAGACCTAATCACCCAACATCAGTGCCCGACCTCACTAATGTTCTTGTGGCTGAATGCAAGTCCCCGCAGCAATGTTCCAACATCTAGTTGAAAGCCTTCCCAGAAGAGTGGAGGCTGTTATAGCAGCAAAGGGGGGACCAACTCCATATTAATGCCCATGATTTTGGAATGAGATGTTCTACGAGCAGGTGTCCACATACTTCTGGTCACATAGTGTAGATAATTACTTTGCTACTAGTCAAGAGGAAGTGTCTTTATCAGTAGCAGCTATACATTAAAAACATACAGCAATAACAAATGTCAAAAAAGTGCAGAAATCCATCCAGTTATGTAAAGAAACAGTCACAAGGCCTGTGGGCTACCACATCTAGAATGAGTTGCCATAAATAACCACCTGTTGTCGGTGGTGTAGACTTCCCCTGTCTCCTGGTCCACCCTGAGGTAGAACTGGGTCAGGAGCTGGTAAAGGGGGGGGAACGTGGACCCGATGGACCCGACCCGGACCCCAGCCTCCTGCTCTTCTGGAACCGAGATCCGAACAGAACCGTAGCACAGGATCTGCCTGAGATGGACCGTGACCAGCACGTTCTAAAGGAGAACATAGAAGTGAAAACGTAGGACTTGGAACACTAGAAGACATTAGTGTGAAGTAAATCACTGATATGTACCACGTTCTAAAGGAGAACCTGAACAGGGAACTTAAAACACTGGAGAAAATTGTTGTGAGGAGGAAAAACATTCATATGAGGAAATGATGATCCTTGGAATTTCCCCCTGAAGTAGGCTAGGACGGAGACACCTTCCTTTAATGATATATCATTAACAGTGACATTTCTACCTCAGTGGCTACTTTAAAACAAGGGACTGTGCCTGAGTCCTAAATGGCACCCTATTCCTATTTAGTGCACCACTTCTGACCAGGGCCCAGTGCACTACTTCTGACCAGGGCCCAGTGCAGGACTTCTGACCAGGGCCCAATGCAGTACTTCTGACCAGGGCCCAGTGCACTACTTCTGACCAGGGCCCAGTGCACTACTTCTGACCAGGGCCCAGTGCAGTACTTCTGACCAGGGCCCAGTGCACTACTTCTGACCAGGGCCCAGTGCACTACTTCTGACCAGGGCCCAGTGCAGGACTTCTGACCAGGGCCCAGTGCAGGACTTCTGACCAGGGCCCAGTGCAGGACTTCTGACCAGGGCCCAGTGCAGGACTTCTGACCAGGGCCCAGTGCAGGACTTCTGACCAGGGCCCAGTGCAGGACTTCTGACCAGGGCCCAGTGCAGTACTTCTGACCAGGGCCCAGTGCACTACTTCTGACCAGGGCCCATAGCGTAAAAAATGAATTGTGCACTATTTAGGGTGGCATTGGGGCCAGATCCTGTGTGTGCGCAGTAGTACGTTAATCCCCCCCCCCCCTCCATCCACTTACTATTCAAACCTACTGCACCATGACTAACGACAAAACATGCTTGTGGAATTATAAAGAATAATTATGAAAAAAGCACTTAACAAAACACATGCACATAATTTACATTACAATTTACATATTTACATGACGATGTTCCATATTACTAGTGAATAATAGCTATCCTCAAGCATTATTCTTTAAACACCCAAGGAGTGTAAAGAGGGTCTTCTTTTTCATGTGCTCCCAGTCACAACAGTAACCCATTAACTCAAGGACTTTGTGACTTTTCCTCAACAATATCCCATTACCCATTCACTAGCTCCCTGTCATATCGAACGCTACCAAAACAAGGACCAAGTAATGATCAACAATAATACTATGCTGCCAGAGTAACTAAATTAACAGGCTACAAATGAATGTAGTCAAAGATAACACGGTCATATTGCCTTTATTAGCTTCCAGAGAAAACTATTAATCAGTTTGTGTCAATTCATGAACGACAAGATGTCGTCAAAGACACTGCACTCATATTGACCTATAGCGGTTCACTGACCTTTTGGTGAACTCATATTTATTAGACAATTACATAGATACAAGATATGATATATGATATGACAGATGATATGAAAGAAATTGCCCTACAGTGATTCATGAATTAAGTCATAAGGAAATTCTCTAATGATTGACTGACCTGAAGGAGTAGAGCCCAGTTCATATTTTCATCCGTCCCATGGCCCGTAGCCTACACACATGACACCTGTCTGGGTTTCCTCTGCCTCCACCTCTGCTAAGAGTAGGGAGGAACACTGGGGCTGGAGGTAGCTGTACCTGTAGCCTACCTGGGTACTGTTGACACCGGCTCCTCCTCTCCCGCCCCTCCCACTCTGTCAGACTAGTGTAGGCAGGAAGACTGGGGCTGGAGGCGGGGTTGTACACCTTATTTGGGCACTGCTGTGCTAACACACACACACACACACACACACACACACACACACACACACACACACACACACACACACACACACACACACACACACACACACACACACACACACACACACACACACACACACACACACACACACACACACACACACACACACACCTGCTGCCCCTCCCACTACAGGTAACTTAATAAGCCTTTTGGACAGTATTCTTTACCTTCTTCCTGTACCCTTTATCTCTGGTTTAGTGGTTTGAGGAATTGACCAATTGAAAAGATTATGTAAATGGTTGTGGTGAAAGGAACATGACATACAAAAGGTTCTTATCTGTAACCGTAGTAACGTACTTACTGTTAATCATGATGAGAAACGAGTCAGTTTGAGGACAGTTATTCTACCTGTGTCAACTGTGGCCACACAAGTGAGCACTGTGGTCTCAGAGTGCTTCTCCAATTCTAGTATTGTTCAACTAAATATAGAAATATGACTTAAAAGGCTATTATATTTCCTCCCCAGAGGTGTAGGCATAACACCAGTAAGTCAGTCAGTAGGACAGAGGGCTACGTTGGCAGCGACATGAATTGTAACGTTTCATTCGCACTTCTAGAGTGACCCCTGTTGGTTGGTTGGAGTAGTTTCATGTGACTTTACAACAATGGGCATTCTACAGTGAATATACAGTACCAGTCAAAAGTTTTTCCAGGCTGTATAAGGGCTATTTGACCAAGGAGAGTGATGGAGTGCTGCATCAGATGACCTGGCCTCCGCAATCCCCCGACCTCAACACAATTGAGATGGTTTGGGATGAGTTGGACCCCAGAGTGAAGGAAAAGCAGCCAACAAGTGCTCAGCATATGTGGGAACTCCTTCATGACTGTTGGAAAAGCGTTCCTCATGAAGCTGGTTGAGAGAATGCCAAGCGTGTGCAAAGCTGTCATCAAGACAAAGGATGGCTACTTTGAAGAATCTCAAATATATTTTATTTGTTTAACACTTTGTTTACTACAAGATTCCATATGTGTTATTTCATAGTTTTGATGTCTTCACTATTATTCTACAATGTTTAAAATAGTAAAAATAAAGAAAAACCCTTGAATGAGTAGGTGTGTCCAAACATTTGACAGTTACTGTAGTTTGGGGATAATTTTCAAAAATAATGATAACAACTTCATGATTAGGATTTTACGGTGAGGTAATGTTAATAAAGATGATTTCCTGGGAAACAGTAGTAGGACAGACAGATTGGCTGTTTATAATAGATAATAGGCAACAGTAGGCCTAAAATTGACTACATAATGGTTGAAATCATAGAGAAAATGTTTTTGCAAAATCTCATCATTCCATTCGTCAATTTCCTTTCAACTCTAGACTGAATTGGCAGCATAGAGAGGATTTCTGTGACGCATGGAAAACCTATCAGAAAAATGTCTCCGAGTTGCATAAGACTCTATTTTGGGGTTTCTGAGACTGTTCCGTTCATTCGTTCACGTTTGTTTTTTCCTTCGCCCTTTACTGTTACTTTCGAGACGCCCACTCACTACTGTAACCACAGAAGCCGCGCACGCAGTGATCTGATTGGGTGCTGCAGAGCGCGTCTTTTCCAGTTGTGAGTAGAGTCTAAGGAGGCTTTATAAACAGAAGACCCCATGTGTGGACTTGAAACTTGACTTCTTGAACAGTTGAAGTATTCTATTAGTCATCGACGCATTATTCCCGCTTTTCAGAATGTCTACAGAAAACTTCAGAATGCCCACAGACAACTTTTCAGGTGGGTTCTGAGTGTTGGCTGGATTTGACATTTTTATCATTAGGCTATTGATTATTGCAGCGTTTTTTTCTTGCATTTTAGTCCTGCTGTTGTAGATTTTTAATGTGGATTGATTTCAAATAGCCAGATTCTGTCTGGTATCGGTTATTTCGTTTTTGATGTTAATCACTTTAGGCCTATTATTAATAGGCTACTTAAAATACATGTGTAAAGTAATTATATTCAATCACGAATTGAATTATTCTCACTCTAACTAAAACCGAAATCCCCTATCAGACTTGGAGCTGGAGCTAACTGATCTGCTCCAGGAGTTCGCTGACGTGGTTGAGGAGTTGAGAGAGCCTTCACAAAGCGTCCCGTACGCATACGAGCGGCTCCTGTCTGATGCCAAACGGCGCACCGGGCTAGGGGACGACGGCTCAGTGGTCAGCGACAGCGGCGTGGAGGACAATAGTGACTGCAGTGAGTAGCCTTTAGGTCTAAACCTTTATGGTCGTTGTTGTGTGTCCATTACATACGTGGAGGAGGGCGCGTGGTGTTTATGCGTAAACGGTGACTCAGATGTAGTATAGCGGGAGAGAATACGCATGTGGGCAGCCGCCGTTTGAGCCGCTCTTATCAACCCACACTTGACAGTTTTCACTGGTGACATCATCGGCTCATGAACATGCATCAACTTAACATTAAAATAGAGTAACATGAAAAGAGTGTAACATGAGAATAGAGAGTAACATGAAAATAGAAAGTAACATAATTTCAACTAATGCACGTTTGCTCCATTACATGGAATGGATGTGCATGACTGTCTGTGGATGAAAGGTTGCATTAGCTTATTTAACAAATCATTCAATCTGAAAGTTAAGTACAACATTAGCTGTCAGAATGGCCCTTTGTAGCTCAGTCGGTAGAGCATGGAGCTTGCAATGCTGGGATTGTGGGTTACTGGGACCACCCATACCTAAATAATGTGTGTATCCAATACTATAAGTTGCTTTGCATAAAAGTGTCAACTAGATGGCATATATTAGTTGTGGCACATGGTCTAACCTTGTCTGTCCCTTCCTCCAGGCAGTGAGGTGTCTCTGGGTAACAGTTGGAACACCAGTGAAGAAGAGCTCCACACTGCAGGCATACCAGTGATGCCCAAAGGTAGTGAGAACTGTACCACTACATCTCAACCCATCAGTTGACCATCTAAACTAGCTCTGAGCTATCTGACAAGTTAGAGTCATAGTAGCACAGTATTTCCTGGTCCTCAAGTACCTCCAACAGTACACATTTAGTCAACTAATTATCAAGCCCTCAATGAGTTGAATGAGGTGTGTTTGTCAAGAGCTACAATGAAACGGTGTCCTGTTGGGGATACTGGAGGACCAGGGATGGGAAATACTGTAGTAGGAGTCCAGTCAATATCACTTTTACACAGACAATTAGTGCATTACCATCGATCACCATTGAGTTGAGTTTACACAACAAAGCTGGGCTGCTGTGCTTCTACAGCCTTTCTCCTGCAGGGCTATTGAGCCTCATCTGGGGGTGGTGGAGTTGGGGTTTAAGGTTGGTACAGGTGTGTGGTGGGGGTTTAGGGTTGCTATAGGTGTGTGGTGAGGGTTTAGGGTTGCTATAGGTGTGTGGTGGGGGTTTAGGGTTGCTATAGGTGTGTGGTGGGGGGTTTAGGGTTGCTATAGGTGCGTGGTGGGGGTTTAGGGTTGCTATAGGTGCGTGGTGGGGGTTTAGGGTTGCTATAGGTGCGTGGTGGGGGTTTAGGGTTGCTATAGGTGCGTGGTGGGGGTTTAGGGTTGCTATAGGTGCGTGGTGGGGGTTTAGGGTTGCTATAGGTGCGTGGTGGGGGTTTAGGGTTGCTATAGCTGTGTGGTGGGGGTTTAGGGTTGCTATAGGTGCGTGGTGGGGGTTTAGGGTTGCTATAGGTGCGTGGTGGGGGTTTAGGGTTGCTATAGGTGCGTGGTGGGGGTTTAGGGTTGCTATAGGTGTGTGGTGGGGGTTTAGGGTTGCTATAGGTGTGTGGTGGGGGTTTAGGGTTGCTATAGGTGTGTGGTGGGGGTTTAGGGTTGCTATAGCTGTGTGGTGGGGGTTTAGGGTTGCTATAGGTGTGTGGTGGGGGTTTAGGGTTGCTATAGCTGTGTGATGGGGGTTTAGGGTTGCTATAGGTGTGTGGTGGGGGTTTAGGGTTGCTATAGGTGTGTGATGGGGGGTTTAGGGTTGCTATAGGTGTGTGATGGGGGTTTAGGGTTGCTATAGGTGTGTGATGGGGGGTTTAGGGTTGGTACAGGTGTGTGGTGGGGGTTTAGGGTTGCTATAGGTGTGTGGTGGGGGTTTAGGGTTGCTATAGCTGTGTGATGGGGGTTTAGGGTTGCTATAGGTGTGTGGTGGGGGTTTAGGGTTGCTATAGGTGTGTGGTGGGGGTTTATGGTTGGTACAGGTGTGTGGTGGGGGTTTAGGGTTGCTATAGGTGTGTGATGGGGGTTTAGGGTTGCTATAGGTGTGTGGTGGGGGTTTATGGTTGGTACAGGTGTGTGGTGGGGGTTTAGGGTTGCTATAGGTGTGTGATGGGGGTTTAGGGTTGCTATAGGTGTGTGGTGGGGGGTTTATGGTTTGGAGCGAGTGGTTTGAGGGGAGGAGAGAGTGGTTTGAGGGGAGGAGAGAGTGGTTTGAGGGGAGGAGAGAGTGGTTTGAGGGGAGGAGAGAGTGGTTTGAGGGGAGGAGAGAGTGGTTTGAGGGGAGGAGAGAGTGGTTGGGGGGAGGTAGAAGCAGCTGTGTGTGGCTGGGTGAAAGAGTCCACGTTGTCTAATGTAGATGAAGGAATAATGTTAATGGAAAGACCACAGAGTGCTGGTTGAGGGGCACCAGTCTGTCTGTCTCCATTATACTGGCGCACATTGCACTACTTAAGACAAACATCAGACATACATAACACTACTGAAGACATACATTAGACATGCATAACACTACTTAAGACATACATTAGACATACATAACACTACTTAAGACATACATAGCATTACATAAAGCATTCATAAGCTATACATAAGCTAAATATAACACTGTAAGATCCATGTCGGTCAGTCTGAGATGTGCTGCAGGCGCCTCACTGGCTCAGTGGAGTTTTACATTATGGGCTGTTTAAGATGTGATTTTTATAAAGCCAGCTGAATAAGAGTCTGTGAATTTTATTTTATATCTTGGTTAAACCAGGAGTTGTGTCCTGACTCCTTCATTGTGTTCCAAACGGTACCATTTTTCCTATATAGGCCACTACATTTAACCAGGGCCGATAGGGCTCTAGGGAATAGGGTGCCATTTGGGATGCAGGTTCTTCTTCTATAATTCTGTGAGTTGGATCCCATTTCCTGCTCTGGTCCAAAGGAGGAAATGCCAGTGAACATAGAGCTGCTACTGCTGCATCTCTCCACAGAAATGTTCCTTTCAACCACTCTCTTTTTCTCCTTTCTCACATGCTTTCCTTTTTGTCTGCAGCCAGAATGGGAGACACAGGAGACCTACAGAGATTCATCGACAGTTTGGACCGGGAACTTGCTGGTATGCAAACAAAACAAAAATTCAGCACAACCTGACAATGCCATTATATCCCATTAGTCTAGTGTTTCAATGGCTTTATATCCCATTAGTCTAGTGTTTCAATGGCTTTATATCCCTTTAGTCTAGTGTTTCAATGGCTTTATATCCCATTAGTCTAGTGTTTCAATGGCTTTATATCCCATTAGTCTACTGTTTCAATGGCTTTATATCCCATTAGTCTACTGTTTCAATGGCTTTATATCCCTTTAGTCTAGTGTTTCAATCTCTTTATATATCTTTAGTCTAGTGTTTCAATCTCTTTATATCCCTTTAGTCTAGTGTTTCAATCTCTTTATATCTCTTTAGTCTAGTGTTTCTATGCCAGCTGAATCAGAGCTCCCCTAGTGTCTAAATGCAGTATCCAGCTGAATCACAGCTCCCCTAGTGTCTAAATGCAGTATCCAGCTGAATCACAGAGCTCCCCTAGTGTCTAAATGCAGTATATAGCTGAATCAGAGCTCCCCTAGTGTCTAAATGCAGTATCCAGCTGAATCACAGCTCCCCTAGTGTCTAAATGCAGTATCCAGCTGAATCACAGCTCCCCTAGTGTCTAAATGCAGTATCCAGCTGAATCACAGCTCCCCTAGTGTCTAAATGCAGTATCCAGCTGAATCAGAGCTCCCCTAGTGTCTAAATGCAGTATCCAGCTGAATCACAGCTCCCCTAGTGTATAAATGCAGTATCCAGCTGAATCACAGCTCCCCTAGTGTCTAAATGCAGTATCCAGCTGAATCACAGCTCCCCTAGTGTCTAAATGCAGTATCCAGCTGAATCAGAGCTCCCCTAGTGTCTAAATGCAGTATCCAGCTGAATCACAGCTCCCCTAGTGTATAAATGCAGTATCCAGCTGAATCACAGCTCCCCTAGTGTCTAAATGCAGTATCCAGCTGAATCACAGCTCCCCTAGTGTCTAAATGCAGTATCCAGCTGAATCACAGCTCCCCTAGTGTATAAATGCAGTATCCAGCTGAATCACAGCTCCCCTAGTGTCTAAATGCAGTATCCAGCTGAATCACAGCTCCCCTAGTGTCTAAATGCAGTATCCAGCTGAATCACAGCTCCATGTCTGCAGGGTTGAGGCAGGCTATCTACACACCCTCCAGTGATAGTAGTCTATAGTACATGACTATCACTGATACTTTTATCAGCAGAGAGGCAGTGCTGTTTGAGAGAACACACAGAGACGTAGACACACACACACACACACACACACACACACACACACACACACACACACACACACACACACACACACACACACACACACACACACACACACACACACACACACACACACACACACACACACACACATTATCACTGGGCAAGAGACACAGATAAGTGCTGTTCTCCATGAATCATAACTGCTCTCGGCATCTGTACCTGGCTGCTGCATGCTAATGACAGTCTGTCTGACAGATATGTGAACGGAAAGCGACGGAGAGATGTAGAGGGAGAGAGACGGAGAGAGAGACGGAGAGAGAGACGGGGAGAGAGACGGGGAGAGAGACGGGGAGAGAGACGGAGAGAGAGACGGAGAGAGAGACGGAGAGAGAGACGGAGAGAGAGACGGAGAGAGAGACGGAGAGCTGCTGAGACCACGTGGAGAGAGAAGAGAGAACAAGCTGCATGGATGGCTACTGCTGAACAAACACACACACACACACACACACACACACACACACACACACACACACACACACACACACACACACACACACACACACACACACACACACACACACACACACACACACACACACACACACACACAGAGATCTAAAAAAGCACAGTTCTGTCCTGTTGTGTTCGGAGAAAGCCAGCTCTCTCCTGGGACATCTGGGGAAAAAAGGTTAAACATGAGGAATTAAAAGAGCATCATGTTCAAATATCTAGAACACCACTGGACCTGAGGTGGTAGACTACATCCCTTCCCTCAGACTGGTGACGTATTCACACCTAAATCAAGTTGTTTTATAGTCAACGTGTCTCTTTTCAACAGGAGAACATGTCTCTCTTCAACAGGAGAACGTGTCTCTCGTCAACAGGAGAACGTGTCTCTCTTCAACAGGAGAACGTGAATGGGTGCCATTTCATATGCAGATATGAAGGAAGCAAATCAGTGGGGGGAAGCAGTAGAGACTCCACAGTATCTTGTGATTAGTAAGTGTTTAAGCCAACCTGCTGTTTCCTGATGGAAGGCCTTATAATAGTGAAACCCATTGTTCTCACAACCCAATGTGTTGGAACCTCCCCATGTACAGTAATTGTAAAAATGCTACGTTTTATATTGTAAAGTGCAAAGCGATGTACAGTATTATATTACCTACACTACAAACAGACCAGTCCCTAACCTGATGATAATGATTTTTGTACAGAGGAATGCACAGATGAATAAAGATAATAATAAATAAAAAAATGTTTGCTCTCTTTTTGAGTTATTTCAATATAAATAAATAGTCTAGAAGCATAGAGTAAGTGATATTAATGATATCACATGCTATCAATGATATCACATGATATGAATAATGATACTATTGGATTGGATTTAAATAGCACTTTTCCCAACTTCTCAAAACCATTTACATTGTTTGGGGGAGGGGGGGGGGGGGGGGCATCAGCTATGTCACCGAGGAGATATGAGTGAATATGTTGAATTGATAAAACATTTAGGAAAATAAGAGGATTAACAGTATAAAAACGGTAACGTACGCCTCTTAGAGGAGGGAAGGCAACCCCCTGATGCTTTTCTCTCCATGGGGAGTTGAGATGTATGTGATCGTAGGCTCCGGGAAGGACGACAGATGCAGAGGAAAATACCGTTTACAGGGAATTTATTCTTAACACGGTAAAGTGAGGAAAAGGGGCTGGACGGAACCAGAGTAAAGAAAGTAAAAATGAAAGAGTCCTCGTACCTTCTATGCCTACCCACTGCTTACCTAACTTTTAGCACCACCTGGCGCGCTAACCAAAATACAGGGGGTGGTCCGCCCAGGTCTTACCTAGTGTGCATAGACATTAAATATGACGGGTGATGTACGCCCGCAGGCCTTTTGCCTAAACACTCCCAAGGTGCGTTCCTCTTCCCCCCCTGGGAACAAATGAAACAGAATAATTACCAATACTTTAAGTGAAACATTTCATTAACCAAAAACACCAAGTCCTATTGACATACACATACCTCTGAAGGAGTGGCTACAAAATAATATCAACAAACTTTCACTGACCAACAACCAACATAGGCCATTAAAAGAAGCTGTCTTCCTGACAAAGGAACACTGGCTTTTATCAAGCTGGAGAAGGAGTTGGTAATTGAAGAGCCAGCTGTATCCCCTGACGAGAGGGAGGGGTCAGAGCTCCAATCAGTGGGGCCCACCAATCAGCTGCTTGAAGAATCCGGGATGCCATTTCCTGAATATACACATACATACAAACCCACAACAAAAACAGAAACTGGGGAACGTAACAAAAACCAACAAAGAAAATGGTTGACTGCTGGCTTCTACCTTCGCTTTTAGTCTTACTTACTGCCAGTGCCACTCCTACAACTGCCTGTGCCTTCACTTCCTGTTGTCTCCACTTCCTGTACGACTCCTCTGATTGGTTGGCAGAAGTGAAACTCCAAACCCAATCAGGAAACACACATCTATCCCTGGCACTGCTCGGAGACAGTTAAAGATGGGAAGTGCGTCAGTAGAGTTGATGGCATAACAATAGTGATTTAGTCTATGTTTTTCATTACATTAGCTGTATGACTCGGTAGTAGGCTACATTAGCTGTATGACGCAGTAATACTGTAGGCTACATTATCTGTATGACGCGGTATTAGGCTACATTAGTTGTATGACTCAGTAGTAGGCTACATTAGCTGTTTGATACGGTAGTAGGCTACATTAGCTGTATGACACAGTAATATTGTAGGCTACATTAGCTGTATGACTCTGTAGTAGGCTACATTAGCTGTATGACGCAGTAGTAGGCTACATTAGCTGTATGACGCGGTAGGAGGCTACATTAGCTGTATGACGCGGTAGGAGGCTACATTAGTTGTATGGCTCGGTAGGAGGCTACATTAGCTGTATGACGAAGTAGTAGGCTACATTAGCTGTATGACGCAGTAATAGGCTACATTAGCTGTATGACGCAGTAGTAGGCTACATTAGCTGTATGACGCAGTAGTAGGCTACATTAGCTGTATGACGCAGTAGTAGGCTACATTAGCTGTATGACTCAGTAGTAGGCTACATTAGCTGTATGACGCAGTAATAGGCTACATTAGCTGTATGACGCAGTAGTAGGCTACATTAGCTGTATGACTCAGTAGTAGGCTACATTAGCTGTATGACGCAGTAATAGGCTACATTAGCTGTATGACTCAGTAGTAGGCTACATTAGCTGTATGACGCAGTAATAGGCTACATTAGCTGTATGACGCAGTAATAGGCTACATTAGCTGTATGACGCAGTAGTAGGCTACATTAGCTGTATGACTCAGTAGTAGGCTACATTAGCTGTATGACTCAGTAGTAGGCTACATTAGCTGTATGACGCAGTAATAGGCTACATTAGCTGTATGACGCAGTAGTAGGCTACATTAGCTGTATGACACAGTAGTAGGCTACATTAGCTGTATGACGCAGTAATAGGCTACATTAGCTGTATGACGCAGTAGTAGGCTACATTAGCTGTATGACGCAGTAGTAGGCTACATTAGCTGTATGACTCAGTAGTAGGCTACATTAGCTGTATGACTCAGTAGTAGGCTACATTAGCTGTACGTTAGAGTACATTAGATCCACCAAATGTACAGAGCGAGGAGGGGTTGTTTATTGTGCTTATACTGAACCTATGGTACTGGTTCATACTGAACTGTTAGATCACCTTCCTTTAGCTTTTCCATTGCATCATGGGTTATGTTCACAGTAAGAAGGTTTCCCCCTAAAGGAAGGGACGGCAGGACATTCTAAACATTATGTTCTCTGTGTGTTTATGGTTCATTTAAGACACTTTGTCCTGGGAGGGACTTCTGAACCCTTGCCAACACTACTCAACCCCGCCTGACCACAACAAGATTTAGCACTTGAGAGAGTAGTGTGTGTGTGTGTGTGTGTGGAGGGGGAGCAGACGCAGGCAAAGTGGGAGGTGAGAGAGAAATAGAGAGAGAAACGCCAAAACAATAGTCACCAATAGAGGAGCGTGTCCCTGTCCCCGAGCTGCCTGTCTGCTCCAGCAGACAAAGGAGATGTGCTGACTGATTGAGGCCACAGCTGCGCAGGGAGGACAAACCTGGGTTGTATCCAAAATGGCACCCTATTCTCTATATAGTACACTACTTCTGACTGGGCCCATAGGTATCTGGTCAAAGTAGTGCACTATGTAGGGTATAGGGTACCATTTAGGACATAGACCAGGGAGAATACTATTGTTTTACCAGGTAGCGGTGTAGCTAACATGCTAACCACAAATTTGGCCTGGCATCAACACTGGAGATTGTCTGGAACTTCCCGTTGAAGTTTGGGTTTTAGGACTGATGAGGCAGTTTCCTGTACAGGGTGGTGTCGGGGTGAGAGCCATCTAAAAAGGAAGAGTCACAAGGAGGAGGGAAACAATGCAGTCAGGTGTCAGGTTCAGATTGAAACTGAAAGGGCTTTGGCTTGGCCCTTCTCACTTCACTATTCCCAAAATTGTGTCAGCGATTACTTCAGCATTCAACATGTTTTGTCACTAGTTATTCTCAATGGGGATACCCCACTGTGTGACAATAGATTTCTCAAAGAGCATATGAGGAGAAATGCACATCAAATGTTCATTAGCGAGCTGGGCCAGATAAAATGAATAACAGGCAAATAAAAACGGTGTGCACAATCATATACCTTGTCTTGCTATGTCTTGGGAGGATGTGAGAGTGGAGGACCAACATGACTTTATCCCAATCACATCTCCACTCCCTATCTCTATCTGTGTCAGAAACCATCGGTGCTCACCTGCAGTGATCTGTGTTATAGTATCGTTGCATTAGCAACATCACTCTGTTGTCTGCTGGCAGTGTTGTTATCATGATCACCTCCCAGAGAATTACCTTCAATATGATGCGAACGTAATGTATTACATTCATCAAGTAAGGCTGGCCCGTGTTGTCTCCATGCTAATTGGTCTCCTTGGACTGTTTGTGGGTGATGATTGGCTGTCTGTGAAAGTCAAGGGTCATATCATCTATGGTTCACTCTGTTCATCTAAATGACAGAGAGTAATGATGTAGAGAGTCAGTCTACTAGACAGTCAGTTGAAATGAATTGAATTGATGTTAGAGTCAAACCCACAGTGTTAGGGAAGCTACTCTGAAAATATAGTTTACCAAGCTACCAATTACTTTACACTGGAAGAAGTTAAGATACACTAAAGCTACCCTTAAGAAAAACACTAAAGCTACCCTTAAGAAAAACACTAACACTACCCTTAAGAAAAACACTAAAGCTACCCTTAAGA
This sequence comes from Salvelinus alpinus, assembly GCF_045679555.1. Classification (NCBI taxonomy): domain Eukaryota; kingdom Metazoa; phylum Chordata; class Actinopteri; order Salmoniformes; family Salmonidae; genus Salvelinus; species Salvelinus alpinus. The sequence goes on from NC_092089.1 coordinate 96,729,505, forward strand.
AAAATATAGTTTACCAAGCTACCAATTACTTTACACTGGAAGAAGTTCAGCTACACTAACACTACCCTTAAGAAAAATATAGTTTACTTAACTAAAGTTACTTTGGAAAAAGTTGTGCACTAACTAGCATCCAAACTACTTCATGAAAAATTCTAATATCTAAATCTAAAATGTGATAGACTACAAATTGCAAGAATAGATCACTCGGGAGTCAGATGTTAACAGAATGTGTCATTTGACCTTTTTCACAGAAAAAGTATGTTTCAAGTGAGAATTAGGCAGGTCTGATGCATAGTAATAAAATAAGTATGAAAAGTATTGCTTAGTTCACCCATATTATCTTTTCATTTTGCTAGAAAAGTAGTGTGTAGTTCCAGTAGTTAGCTACACCGCTACATGGTAAAACAGTAGTGTGTAGTTCCAGTAGTTAGCTACACCGCTACATGGTAAAACAGTAGTGTGTAGTTCCAGTAGTTAGCTACACCGCTACATGGGAAAAAGTTAGCAACTACTCAAAACACTACCTAGATTTGAATTTAGTTAAACTACCACCAATCTACTGCAAAATGTAGTAAAATTACTAGTTGAACTATATGTAGTTCACTACTCCCCAACACTGCAAACCCAACAGGGCTGACACAAATGAAAATGGTCAGGCTGATACAAGTGAAAAGGGAGAGATAGACAGGCCTTCCACAGTAGTACTAAACACACAGTAATACAAAGTTACACAAAGATACAGGAACATTACCGGTAGGTGAATTTAGGTTGTTTACTTTTAACGTGCACATGACCTAATAAAGATAAAATATCCTTCAGTAAAACACTGCCCCTTTTCATAATACATTCCCCAAATAACCAATAGAATCGTAGCTGAGAGGAGAGAAGACATTGGGGACTGGGGAGAATACCAGACATAGTTAACTACAGAACAGTATGCCTAGGACGCAGTGTCCTGTCTGCCATCTGGGTCGTTCCACCTCAAAAAGCACAAGTAAGAGGATTTTGACACCCACCATCTCAGATTATCTTGTTGAAATATAATTTGATCTCTGAGAAATTAAGCTAATTGATTGTACCCATACTGGCCATTTTAATTGATAGGATTGAGATAATATTCAATAAATATAGTGCCCAACATCTGATTTGAACAAACTTCTTCCTACCAATGAGTAATATATTAAATGTCACCCAAGCCTGTATACAATACAGGCTATGTTTGATACTACTTATCAAACATAGAGTATTGCTATTGTATACTGGTTGATAGGGTGGGATTGGCATGGGGTGTGGGGGTCCGTGGGTGACATTTGACAATTTCTTTGGGATTCCTCATGTCTTACTCATTGGTAGGAAAATATTTGGCCCAAATTGGATGTTAGTTGCTATATTTATTGAATACTATATTAATCCTGTAAATTAAAATGGCCAATTCGGGTGTGAATCGATTAATTTAATTTCTCTGAAATGAAATGTAATTTCAACAAAAGAATGTTTCAGGAATGCCATTTCAGAACAATCTGAGATAACGGGTGCCATGGCTTGCTGAAATGACATATAAACTCATCTGTTTAAATGAGAGCTGAACAGTGGCGCTCTCTTGGGATCTGCCATAATGGTCTCAGCTAACAAAGCTCTCACATGGGATCAGACTGTGGCTGAGTTCCAAATGGCAAGCTATTCCCTATATAGTACATCACTTTTTCATAGGGCACTGGTTAAAAATAGTGCACTACATAGGGAACAGCGTGCCATTTGGGACACTGGGATACTGTTTCCCCCAGCTGGAATCACACGGCCTGCTTGGGAGAGAGTTACATAATAGAACTGACAGAGTGAGCTCCAGAGTTCCAGAATGCTCCAGAGTTCCAGAACGCTCCAGAGTTCCAGAACGCTCCAGAGTTCCAGAACGCTCCAGTTCCAGAACGCTCCAGAGTTCCAGAACGCTCCAGTTCCAGAACGCTCCAGAGTTCCAGAACGCTCCAGAGTTCCAGAACGCTCCAGAGTTCCAGAATGCTCCAGAGTTCCAGAACGCTCCAGAGTTCCAGAACGCTCCAGAGTTCCAGAACGCTCCAGTTCCAGAACGCTCCAGAGTTCCAGAACGCTCCAGTTCCAGAACGCTCCAGAGTTCCAGAACGCTCCAGAGTTCCAGAACGCTCTAGAGTTCCAGAACGCTCCAGAGTTCCAGAACGCTCCAGAGTTCCAGAAGGCTCTAGAGTTCCAGAATGTTCCAGAGTTCCAGAAGGCTCTAGAGTTCCAGAATGCTCCAGAGTTCCAGAATGCTCCAGAGTTCCAGGTTCTGCCTCAGTGATCTGTTGTAGCTGGAGAGCTGAGGGCTGAAGGGTCACATAGAGATGATAAAGGAGAACTTGACCCCAGAAATATAACACTTGTGTGATGTCATAATATGAGATCCTTTTTGTGTAGAAAAGATATCGGGAGGTAGTCTTTTCATAGCTTCATATGATGAGGACCTCACATGATTTTTCTATTGTTTTTAATTAGGTGACAAATTTAATGTCACATTCAAGGTTAAAACCGTTCCTTTTACACCATTGAAGTGAACTGTAAGATTGATTGTTAGGGACATAACCCACTTTAGAAGAACTTGCATATTCCCTTTTAAAATGTACAAATATCTGTCAAAAGCAACGAATGAAAAGAATGCAGTCATGATCCACACTTCTTATTTGAGGTACTTTTGACCTCTTTTTCTCCCCAATTGGTAGTTACAGTCTTGTCCCATCGCTGCAACTCCCGTACGGACTCGGGAGAGGCGAAGGTTGAGAGCCATGCGTCCCCCGAAACATGACCCCGCCAAGCCGGACTACTTCTTGACATACTGCTCGCTTAACCCCGGAGCCAGCCGCACCAATGTGTCGGAGGAAACACCATACAACTGGCAACCGTGTCAGCGTGCATGCGGAGTCGCTAGAGCGCGATGGGACAATGACATCCTGGCCGGCCAAACTCTCCCCTAACCCGGAGGACCTGGCCAATTGTACGCCGCCTGATGGGTCTCCCGGTCGCGGATGGCTGCATCACAGCCCGGGATCGAACCCATATTTGTAGTGATGCCGCTAGCACTGCGATGCAATGCCTTAAACTGCTGCGCCACTCGGGAGGCCTGTGAGCCACCCTTCTGAGAGAAAAACAGACACATATTCCCTTTAACATTCCCATGGTCAACACCACACGGCACATCACCATAGGGAACACAGGAAATCCTCTTGCTTTCTATTTCTATGTAAAATGCTACCTGGTCCTGCTATTTCCTGCTGAGCTTTGTGTCTCAGTCTACATCCTGTTGTGTGTGAAAGGAAACCATTGGAATTTTTCTCAAAGATATTCATTTCAATGGAATGTGAATGACTTCTCCCTCTACCAACTTCCAATGAGGCATTACTTCATTGGTGACTTTGACTTTTTTGACACCATACTCTAACTTTCCACCATTGAAAAGAATTAATATAATTGCATTAATCTCTTTGCAGACTGAACATTTGTTCTGAAGTTTTTGACACCATACATTACGCTACTTTCTCCTTATTTCTATCAGGCATTTCTAGGACATCATTATTCTAATAAAAGGATTAGATTCAAGAAAGGACTTATGCCAGATTCAAAATGTGACAATTGACCAGGAGCCCCCTGCACAGTTTTTCTTGTTAAAATCATAGAAATCAATCATGGATTAAATAGTTAGGGGAAATGTGTGAAGTTCTGCTTGTTTAACTTTGTCAGAAGCAGGAAATGTCAGATGTTGTTGACATGTCTGTGTCTGTGTGCACACTCTTAAAGGGAATAAATTACAATTTAAAGGTCCACTGCAGCTATTTTTATCTCAATATCAAATAATTTATGGGTAACAATTAAATACTGTACTGTAATTGTTTTCAATTAAAATGGCCAAAAATAAACTAAAATAACTTCTTAGCAAAGAGCAATTTCTCAAGCAAGAATTTTACTAGGATTGTCTGGGAGTGGTCTGAGTGGGGAGTGGAAAACTGAAAATTAGCTGTTATTGGCAGAGAGGTTTGGAACTCTCTTTCTTATTGGTCTATTAACTAATTTACCTCATGGTGATGTCACCATGGAAGGCCAAAACTCCATCCCACCAAAACAGGCTGAAATTTCAGGTGGTCTTTTCAAACAGCTCTGACACTAAAATGGTGTTATAATCATTTACACATTTTCTCAGTATCATTCCAACCTCATAGTGTGGAAATATATATATATATATATATATAAAACACAGGAAATCACGTTTTTGACTGCACCGGGCCATTCACTGAAAAAAGCTTCAACCAGACTCTACAGTACTATCAATCCTCCTTTCCTCCCATCAGTAGACTGATCTATGAAAGCCGATGGTAGACTGCCATCTGATGGTCAAACAGCTGATGCAGCCCTGAGATATTCAGATGAACATGCTATGGTTTCTAACAGCTTTACGGAACATAATGTTCTACAACACCAATTAAATGGTTCTGGAAGTGAAATTGATTAGTTCTAGAACTAGAAGTTAATAAATGTGTTCTAAAATAAAAAATGTAAGACCTAGAATGGAATGTTCTAAAAGTGTAATGATTAGCTGTAGAACTGGTTTGTCTTGATAGGGTACAGACATTCTACCAACTAACCAGTGTTATTTACAGAATGAGGACCTCTTCACCTTTCCCTTCCACACCCGCTAGGACCATAGAACATCAGACTGACTCTGTGTTGTGAAATAAATTACTTCCAAGTGGTCTGCTAGCTATTAAAACACAAGTGCAGTTTTATAGCCAATCTCAAGCTATTGAACACATTTTGCCATGGGGCGGAGAGGGAAATGTGCAGTTTTAAAGCTCATCTCAAGCTATTCTACACATTTTGCCATGAGGTTGAGACAGAATTTAGCATCTTTAAAGCTAATTAAAGGTGTTAACTGTGATAAAGGCACTGGATTATGAGCTGTCTTGTTTGCTAAATGAACAAATGAAGTAGGCTGTGGCATGGTGCAAATAGCCATAGAAGCACAGTGATGTCTCATTGAGGTCATATTCGTGGCTTATTGGGAGTGTGGCTTTCAGTTAGTTATTTTTGGCAACCCATCGCATGAGAGTGAATGTCAATCCAGTTGATCTGTTCTGTTATATTTCAACAAACCCGATAAAGTGACGAGTTTCAGAAGAAAGTACTTTGTTTCTGGCCATTTTGAGCCTGATATTGAACCCACAAATGCTGATGCGCCAGATACTCAACTAGTCTAAAGAAGGCCAGTTTTAATGCTTCTTTAATCAGAACAACAGTTTTCAGCTGTA